>NW_020451271.1:193640-251964 GCF_003343035.1 Apteryx rowi
CGATCCTGTGCAACGTGCTCTAGGTGACCCTGCTTGAGCAGGGGGTTTGGACTAGATGATCTCCAGAGGTCCCTTCCAACCTCAATCATTCTGTGATAACAGAAACTCTTGCAAGAAGACACCAGACATGAGGAAAGCTGTCTTCATTCTGCCTTAAGTAATGCGGTGAGGTGCGGCTGGGCTACTATGCTGCTTGCAAGGAAAAGCAATCCCTTTCTAAGCAAAACCAGTAAGCAAGAGAACCAGAAGAGCTAACAATAGTCTGAAAGGCTTTGTCCCACTTGTGCATTAAATCATATCTTCCTTGTAAATAGGTTGTGTTGTAATGGTAGCTGTGGTACCTCTTTTATGTCAACAATCTACTGATATATCCCTTCATGTGATGTGTGCACAGGTAAATTGTACTGATTAGCCCTTCAAGAGGGGCTAATGAAAATCACACTAACACTGTCTAACAACAAGGTGAATGAGGAAATCTTCTGGAAGTGGACAAATGTTTGGCTTAAGACATGTGTTTCTGTAAATGATCCTTCTTAGAGTGGCTGCTGATGCCACTCTCCATTAACAGCCATTCATTTGGGTGAGGAATAAAAATTAATGTTGATAAAATGGATAATGTCAATATTTTGTTTAATGTCTGATGAATTTGCTCATACAATAATTATACTTTCAGGATTGACTAGAAAGAATTAAGTCATTTTCAGGACAATGAGAATAGACCAGAACATTTGGTGAAGCCACCTAACATCTAATCCAAAAGCTTTGTCCGGTGTTTCCATCATCAGCTGGAAAGCTGCCACCTACTAAAAGAAAAGTGGTGTGGCTAAGGGATTGAATGAACACACTTTTCTAAAATACAGATATTTTCCCATTCACCAAGTATGCATAACAGTCTGCGCAAGATTCAGATAGGTTTTGTAATCTGCTTGCTTTCATTAATATTGTGATAAGAGGAAGTTACATGACACTTCCTTTGAAAATGTGTGCAATGCTCTTTCTTTTTTCATAACTATAGGATAATTCTGCATGGATTTTTAGAGTAGCTCCATGGTGGAATTCGCTAAGGAAAGGACTCATTGTACTCTGAGATGACTATTGTTATGTTTGCAAGGATACATCCCACAGGCAGCTTGCCAAAAATCAGGAACAATTCTAATCACAAATGTATGGAGGCATCAGGATAGAATGATGTTCAAGCAACTTTGAAAAAGATCTGCATTTTATAACACAGGCTTCTACAAGATGTAGAAGATGTAGCCCATACACTTAATTAAGCAAAATCTGGTTGATTATCAATAATACTACTGTCTGATGTTTCTTGAGAGTACTAGAACTTTCACATACAGTATTATCTTCTTTTTCTCATGAGAAGGCATGGATTTTTAAGATCAACAACAGCATCTGTTGGCCTGCATAATGACAACTTCATTGTTTAAGCCGTTCTTTTTCAAGGTCAGAAGAAAATTGCCTTCTTTCCACCTACAATATTGCGTTGTTGGCACAGAGCATCAGTTATGGGTGGGTTTTGTCATTTCCCTCAGACACATGAATCATAGTCATTACCAAATGCAGCAGTCCTGATTGGAGGGTGGAGGGGTGGGATAGGAAACCTATTTGATCCAGTATAGCAAATCCCCTGTTTAAACTGGGAATCTTCCAAATTCCCATCATCTGCTTCTGAATACCATCCCTGTATACTCTCAGATGAGGAAAAACATACTGCATCTTTGCATGTCTAGCTAAGAAGAAACGGTTTCAGTCACCAGAGAGCTGAAATTGCCAATGTAGATAGTCACTTCACATTGCAATTTGGATACTGGACTTGGAAAAGAGGATTCTAAACTGCAGCTTTTTATCTACTATCTTGGGATGCTGTAGGAGGACTAATGCAAAAACTGAACAGCTGGAATATGCGTTTTTTCTCTGCACTTGAAAATCTTTTTATTGAAGGGGAGGAAAAAAGTGGAATTTCAAAATCTGTGTATCTGATGAGGGAAAGTATGTTTGTGCTTAATCTTGAAAGAAATGAAAAACAATCCATTACTATGGTAAAGGGTTTCTTCTGTACCTCTGCCAAGGTCTTTGAAAGCATAAATCCAGGGAGAGAACAGTACAGACCTTGAAAGAGAGCAGTTCTGCTGTTTCCCCACAACAGCTTTCTTAGGATTCAGAAGGTTGAGAGAGTTTTCTTGACATTATTTGCCATTGTTAAATACAATTGAAAACGTTTTTCATAACTTTTGGCAGTTCAAGGTCTCACCAACATAAAAAGAGTCTGGCAATACCTGAGAGATTTCTGCAGACAGTGAATGTCCATGCTCCCTTCTCAAGGTCCCAGGTCTCCTTGCTTCAGACATCCCACTGTGAGCTCTCTGTGTGGGAGTCTTTCTGCAACTGGGCTTGTTGTCATCAGGCTCTTTAAATTCAGGTCAGCCTGTTCTCTCCTTTTCTCCATTTCTGTTCTGTAGAACCTTGCTATTGAGAAATTCAGAGTGCATTCGTGGGTTAAGTGCTTCAAGGTAGTCTTTTCTCCAGCCAGCACTCTTCACCTGAAGTAACCCATATGATTTGAGAAGTTTTATGGGGACAGAAAAATGTCAAGCTGTCAAAACAGAAAGACCTTGTGAAAAAATAATTTTGTTTCAATGTACCCAGGTTGCCTTCTACATGCATTTGCCTACTTGCCTACCAGAACATCTGGCTATCTGCTACAGATTCCTGAATCCCAGAAAGACCTCTGGAGACTAGAAGTGTGGGACCTGCTGCAATCTCAAGGTGCAATCTCCTTTGCCTGTGGTGGGGAGCCCAAGTGCTCTGAGAGCTTTAGTTTCATATCCAGGAGACACTCAAAAGCCCTGGTCTTGCTCCACTGGTGGGGCTCTCAGGCTTTCCAACTTTGTTTCATGTGTGTGGAGAAACTGGAGATGATCCAGTGGAAAGCTATCAGGAGAGTCCTAGGAGGTCTAGAAGACATGTCTTGAAAGGAAAGGTTGGGCTTGTGTAGTCCAGTGAAGAGGAGGCTAAGAAGAAATCTAGCAGCAGCCTACAACTACTCAGAAGGCAGTTACAGAGATGGTGAAGTCAAATTTTTCTTGGAAGTGGCAGAAAATATGACAAGGGGCAGTGGCCACAAACTGTGACTTGGGAGGTCCAGGATGGACTTTAGGAAGACTTCTTTACCAGGATGATAGTGCATCACCAAAGCAGGTTGTCTAGAGAGGTTGTAGAATCTCCATCCCTGGAAGTTTTCAATATTTGCCAGACAAAACCATGAATGACCTCATTCAGCGTTGGTGACAACCCTGCTTTTTAGAGCGACGTTGAACTAGAGACCTCCAAAGGTCTCTTCCAACCAACACATCCCTGATTGTGTGGTTCTGTGGAGATCTGAAAGCTTCTAGGATTTCTGCTCTACGATAAGCAGGATCAGGCAGGAACAGTTGATTTATCTTTCAGAAAATTATAAACAATATAAGCAATCCCCACTTCACCTTCCAGGACAGAACTTCTTTGGGTTTTTTTGTTTTGTTTTGTTCCTTAATCACACACTTCTTGAATTTCCTCTTTGTGAACACTTCAGAGAAGGTTGAGCTTTTTTCTGGCCTGGGATGGAAACTGTTTGACACGTCCAGGTTTCCTGTGAGGTGGCATTAAGAATTTTGATCAGCTTCGGTAAATCACAGTAATAGCTAGGCAAGCAGCAAAGAGACCCGAGTAGAGAGCATGAGCTTTAGGACCCCTAGCACAAGGACCCCCTGCTATTTGGGGAAGATGAATGGTTCAATTTTTTCAGCAGGCATTTTGGCATTTCCAGGCRTCTCCACTTCTGAACTCTGTACCTGCTGTACTCATCGTGGGGCAGGATTGTTCTCACCTTCAGCATACAGAGTGTTCTGCTAAAAGCAAAGTTGGCCTGATCACCATCTCTCTCCTTTTCCTTCTGCAGAAACATATAGAGTTATCATCCAGAATCAGGCCTGCCATTAAGAGTWTTTGCAATAATCTTTACAGCGTTGCTGGAAAACCTTGCTGCTGCTTGCACGTTACTTCAAACAAATTAAAAGGCTTGCTTTTGATTTTTTTTTAACCACTCAGCAGCAACAGCAGCACGGTCTGAGCATGTAAAACAGCTCCACAAAGCACACCAGCTGAGCTGCTGCTTTTTACCAAGAGCCCCTCACAGCAGAAACCAGAGAAATCAATAATGCTGTGCAGCTCAGAAGTGTTGAAGCTGTTCAAGGTTCTTACATAGAAACACCAAGCGTTCATAGTGGGAAAAATAGCTCACCTCATTAATGCTTAAAAGAAGCCTTTAAATTTAATTTGTGGAGACACTGAGGTGCAACCTCTGTGATGAGGGAAAGTGACGGGTGAAGAAATATAGGAAGCAGGTAGAATTAGTGATGCTGTGAGAGGGGAAAGAGATCAGCTGAGTGTTGGAAAACTGCTTATTGCACTACTTATTGCATCAGGATTCTGGACACACAATCTGCATAAATACACAAGTCCGGCACAGAGGTAAAAGAGATCTTCTTTAATAGTAACATTTAGCATTCTGAAGGCAGAAATATCACTGGGTGGCTGATTGCCCTCTACCCTTGCAAGTCACCTTGTAAATCCTGCTATTTCAAGGAGGTTGTACTTTCATTATCCCCTATGGAAGGGATGTTACAGTTCCAGATCCCACAGGAATAGGGCTACTTTCCACATCAATACAGAGATAACTGGCATTTGCAGAGACCACCATCAGCCTAAGCTGTTGCCAGTTGTTGTAGTCAAGAAACAGAATAACAGCCTTTCTCATTCTTCTTCACACACACACACACACACACACACACTCTATTCAGCAGATCTCTTTTAAGACGCTTGCCCGTAAATATTGGCTGCATGTGCTGCTCCTCCTTTGACAGTCCTGCAAAACTCTTTGGCTATCACAGTGATATACTGCCTTGCCAACTTTAGGATTTGGATGACCCACTGAACTTTTCTTTTTACCAGGATAAACAAAAATAAAAGCATAATGTTAGCCATCAGCTATACATTTCTTCCTTCTAGAGGCAAATCTAAATTTATGGCCAAATCTTCCTTTCCATACACAGTACCTCTCTTTTCCATCTTGCTTCTCAGCACCCACTCATCTTCTCACTTTTTCCCTCTTCTCTTTTTTAGCTTCAATCTATGAACAAGCAGAGGCTCCATCTCTGTGGATAGTCTAAGACTTTCTACACCCAGTAAGCAGATGTTCTTCATTTAACAGCATATGCAGACACACTCACATCTTACCTGCTAGCATCTTGTGTTTGTAACCACAAGATTCCTCTAATTATTATAATATCTTCTTTCTCCAGGTATTTACCTGGTCCATGGAAACTTTATTGCTTTCCACAGGGCATTTGAACTCTCTGTCATTTTAAAATATCCTATTATTGCTAAAGAAGCAGCTGTGACCTCCCCTTTGAAAGCGTTTTGCCTTGCAGAAAAAAAAATTGCAGGAGTGCAAGAAAACTAGATATGCCTATGCTAAAGAGTGTAACAGACCATAGCTATCCCCTGTGTGAGCTGAAATATTGAGCCTCCTTCCAAGAGGCCACTGGGACAAAATCATGGCAGCGTAGGGCCACTGGTCTGTTTTCCTTTCCTTTACTTTTTACTTTTCACTTTAGCTACTAAGTTCTGAACAGGAATATATGCAATACATGCCAGCCCAAAATAGGGTTTTGCTAGGACTGAGCTGACCTTTTGCATTTGAAGGTTTTGGYTTGAAAGAAAACCATGGTATTTGCCTTATCTGACATCTAGACATCCTAAAATTTTTCTGCTTCCTTACTGGTTTTGTGATGTAGATCTTCAAAATGTAACACTACTCAGCTGCTGGGAATGAAGCTGTATATGGTAAAGAATAGCCTGATGGAGTAATAAGGAGTAAAGTAGAAACAGGGCAAAACCCTTCTCAGGTATCTGGGTCTGACTTTCTTTACTACCAGTTACCAATAACTTGATTTCCTCTCTGATAATTGCATTACAAGAGGAAACTGAAGTGCTGGGGTAGGKCCAAGACATATGCAGCAAGACAAGAAGAGTGCAGGCGTTCCAGCTTAAGAAAATAAATCTTTCTCTGAAGAAGAGGTTTAGTTCATCACCTTTGTTTTGTGCAGCTAACACAGCAAACATGTAAAACCAAAACACACCTGCAGTTACCAGTTACATTCTCTTCAGCTAAAATTCTTTCTCTACAACAAAACAAATACCCTCCCCATGCAGAAAATACCCAAGAGCCCCTCACTCTCACCTTCAGCCTTCCCTTAGCCCAAAGGGACCACCAAACAGGTTGCCTCCAGTTTTGAGGCCCGAAAGCTGAAAGTCTTTCTGAAGCAGGAATACACCAAACCATTTTTTAAGTTTAGCCTTGCTTCCCATGACTGGAGGAAGCACTTCCAGATGTGGGGGATGGAGATTTGTCTTCCTCTGCTCCTTGCCTTCTTGCGTGCCCTGGGACAGATTGCCTTCAGCAGCACTGCCAGGGTGGGCAGATCAGGCTGCAAGGCACAGCTAAGAAATTCCCAGTAGGCTAACGTGTCTGTCACAACGTGATAAGAAGTTTGCACTTCTTATACTTTCTTTATGCTAAACTACTTTTGACATTGTAAAGCTCARTTGGACAAAGAATTAGGATTTGCACTATGAGGACCAAACCTGGTGAGGCCTGTAGGCAGCCAGAATCTCCAGAGTCTTTCCTATATTGCTAACCTTAGTGAGAAACACAAGCCTGCGGAAAATAGTGTGGTAACCTGCTTAGCAAAAGGTGAACTATGCAGTGAAGCTGTGATCAAGATGTCACTTTAGTGTCCTCCTCCTGAACCACAAAAGGTTGTCTGGGATGTAATATTAACCTAGGTAATCTGTGCCCTTCTCACTTCTGTCCAACTTGCTGTAATGAGAAAATCCTGTTTAAGAATCACCTCCTTAGGGATAAAAAGACACCAGGATGATGTTCTTCCATCATTAAGTCTGTTAAATGTGAAATTGTAATGGCTGGTGTTCTCAGAGCATTAGCATGATAAGGTAGGGAGCCCAGAACAAGTCATTTTGCAAAGCGAGCCATTCTGGGGTAATCACCCTTCACTGTGTATTTTCTCCTCTTATACTGTTCAGTCCTCTCCTGTAAGGGGAAGGGTGCAGCTCTCAGCTTTCTACAATTTTTCAAACTGCTTTTTTATTTTTGTTTTAAAAACATTCTTAGCTTCTCCTCCTCCTACACCCTACATAACCTCATTCTCTCTTTTTGCAAACAAGGAAAGCAAACTTTCAGGTACAAAAGGGAGATATTTATATTTTTAACAACAAGCTTCTCAATAGATTGGCAAGACATCTGATGGTCCTGTAGGCTTTCAAAGCTACAGGTAGCAGGAACTATGGGTTTTTGCAGATTCACGTTTGTGCTGATTGACTGAACAAAGCTTCTTCTCTATTATTTTGCATTTCTCCATGGAGGATATCTCCAAGAAGGTGCTATACTCTCCCTGTGAGCAAGTATACTGCCTTACTGCAAATGTATAATATATATCTCTTCAAAGCTCAATGCTATTTCTTATTATTACACTAACACCAAACAGCTGTGATGAGGCTCCAGATCCACTGAGACAGTCACTCTTGACACCCAGTAGATGTGTCCCACATAATCATCACAGACTGTGTGGTGGTGAATGTTTAAGGAGCAAAAGCTCCTGACCAAACAGTGGAGACTGCCCTGAACAGAGAGAGCTTGCCAGCCTCACTGCAGCGGTTGTTGAGAAATTATTTCTACTCCTTATAAAAGCAGAGCAAGTATATTTTTGGACATTTGTCCTTGCTAGTTCTTTTATGAAAGGATATTTTCATCTATTAGCCCAAGCAATTTTTGGATGTATTGACAGACTGTTATATCTGCTGGATTTTGTTTTACAAGGAATCTATACTTTTTGGTGGAAAAGTTCTCCATCCATTGTGCCCTTTCTCCCAAGTCAGAATGGGCCCTGGTGGTAAGCTGGAGGTCCTACCAGTGGAAGAGGAGATGGCTCTGTCTGTACAGTCAGTCTGAACTTGCCCAAAATGTGAAGCCTCCTCATCTGCGTGTGTGCATCCTCCACTGATGACCAGACCAACCCATTCTCCACAGACCAAGTAATACCTCTCATGAAACAGTGACTTCAGTCTGCATCAAATTAATTTGATTCAGAAACTTGGGTAGGAAGTTTTGCAGTGCAATTAGCAGACTCTAAACTGTTTTGCTTTGTAATCAGTGGGATCATCACAGAGGTTATACTTGGCATTGGGTTTATATATGTGCCAAATACCTATAAATACATTTCATGTGTACATTAGGCTTGCTGAATTGCATTTGTACCTTTGAAATGAGAATGTAGCCACTATTTCTCCACAAGCTTTCTCTAACAATAGTGGCATGTTTTTTGTCAGTAAAACTGTAATGGATTGATTTTGCAGTACAAAACTGAACTGAAATTGGTAAGGGAAAAAAACAAATGTTTAATTGTGGAGGGACAATTTTAAAAACACAGCAAACCAAACATCATCTTTACAATAATCATTTAAAATTAGTGTATACAGAATTGGTGTTAGGAATGCTTAAATTAAGTGTGCTCATGATTGTTGTATTTCTGCAGGTCATTATCTTACTAGAGAAAAAAACAAACAAACAATAATAGCACAAAACTAAATGGTCAAAGAGTATAGATTTTCAGTTTTACCATCATTTGTTTTCCCAGAAAACTACTTTAAAAAYAGACGAATTCTGAGAACTGAAAATGTATTCATTATAAAATGATTTCACATTAACTTAATAAACAATAATAGTATGAAAATTTTCTGCCCTTTGAGGGATGCACTCTTTATTGAATTTAAAATGATAATAAATCATTGAGAGCCTACTGAGCTAGGTAATGAAAGCAACACAGCAATTTAGGAGTTAATTTCTGAGCTTCTATAATACTTTCCAGCTTTTTTTAAATCTTAGTAGGGTTTTTATGCTTGTGCAATTGTAGTAATTGAAAGTAGATTATAAAAATGATTCTCATCTAGACCATTCCAGGGTAAAAGAAACATGGAATTGGAATGATATTTCATCTGGGAAAATATGGAAATATAATTTTCATATCCTATAATGGTTAGAATGTCTGTATCTGCCATCTTATTATTGCAGTGAGTATGCACAAAATTAGGTCTAACTAGATCTGACACACTCCGCTGGTTCTTTCACCGTGCCCACCAGCATGGGCATGGTAAGTGAACACCTTCCATTAGAGCAATAACCAAAGTTGGCATCACTGAAGTCTTGTTTCCACAGGACCACTGAAGAAATCGTGCCTTGTCCTTGGGGTGAAGATGGCTTGGCTGGGTGGCAGAAGCTGTCAGCRTGAGCTGTGGCTGGGGTCATGCAGAGAAGGCTGGGCTGGAGAGCCGACCGAGAAGATGTGACCTCAGTCCCTGTGAGAGTGAAATCTTCAAGGCAACATTTTTGGACCATGACAAAAAGGGAACTAATGAAATAGTTGTGCTCACTGAGGCTACTGAAGTGCAGAGTGAGGTTTATCTGACAAGCATCCAAGCAGAGAGATGGGTCTTCACCGCCAGATTCACCAGCTGAAATATTCATGGCCCCTTGCAGTAGCCTCTGCCCCACTCCGAGGTCTCTCCCAGCTTGCGGCCAAACCAAGCCTGGTCTTTGCAATAGGAATACGCTGAGCTGCATAGGAGCTTGTGTACGAAATGGTGAAGGAAGCACAGATTTTCTGTTTATCCTGAAGACAGAAGGAGAGGAAATAGCTACGATGCAGGTGGCTAGAGAGTGTGAAAAACAGATTTTTTTTTTTACAAGATGAAAAGATTACATCAGAAGGCTAGAGCAGGGCAGGGCAGCTCAGGGAAGAGCATGAAGTTCATGTGCAACAGAGGTGTTTTTTTCTGGGTCCAACAAGCAACAGGAGACAGACGGCAATGCTAGAGGCAGAAGATGAATCTCTCTGGTTTCCAGCTCTGACTGGAGCAGCTGGACTTTGAAGAAAATGAGGGCTCAGAACTTGAGAGAGTACATTTGTCAAGATGAGAAGAAAAATGGATTTTGGCAGAGGAAGTTGAGATACTGTCTCATGCAAGATGATATGCAGCAAGTGAGAGAAGGCAGATTTAGCGTCCTTGCAGGCACAAGAGGTGAGAATTATGTGGAAAAACTAGAAAGTGATGGAAAAGGAAAGCTTAAATATTCTAAGAGCTTGAGGGAAAAGAAGCATCCAACCAGTGATAGATAGCCACAATATTTAAGTTAAAAGGGCTGGAAGAGAGGGAACTTTTACTCTGATGATAATGCCAACCTATGACTGGAGGGCAGCATGTGGGCCAGAAAGACCAGGTGAAATAGCTGCAGGAGAATGGGAAGAGAGTTGGGAAATCAAAAAAATCCACAGGCCTAACTTGCAAATTTGGTCAGAGACTCAAGGCCCTTCTGTTTTCAGCTATGCTAGAGAACAGATTATATGTTGATATGTCTTGAAAATGCATAGTGGCATTAATGAGAAAAGTCTGGATGATCTCAAGTATATTGTGTCCTATGAACAGGCATTAGCTGCATTCCAAGGCCAGTGTCTTGGCAGTCTATAAAACAACACATAGGAAATATATAAAAAGCAATGAGATTCTAATGCTGTGTAAGTATTTGCCAAATTTCATTCTGTAAATAAAAATCATGTTATCTGAGCAACAGTGACCTCTGAAACTAAGAAGCCAAGGATACATACTTAGGGAAAAAAAATCTCTAACAGTACATATGCATGAAACAACTTTGAGTGTATCAGCATTGTGAGCTGGAATAATGGGCTATCATAGGACAATAGAGCTGGGGTCACCTAGCAAAGAGAGAGCCTGGGGATGGCATGCCCATCTGCACATTCCTGATTTTCTTCACGATAACCAGCCAATTTTTCAAACATACTTCGCATGCAAACATATGTGTTCAGCATTTATATTAGCAACATGCATGACACTGTTTGAGCTGCAAGCTCATTAGTGCATCACCATGATGTGCCACCTGAGCAGAAGGAAGATTATACAAAACAGAGATTAAAAGGTGCATGGAATTGGCTGAGGTGAGAGTAGAAGGTGGCAAACAACTGCACTGTATCTAGCACCAGGGAGAGTCATACTTTTTATTTAATATGTATTTTGATTGATGGCTCTAATAACCTCACATTTGAAGGCATACAAAGAACGGTCGTGATCTAAAACGTAGCTTTCATCAGAGCTCTGAGGACTAGCCAGCAGCTTACTAAAGACAATGGCTATAAACACAATCAGAAAGAAAGTCTGGACTAGGCTTGGATGGATCAAAAATCAAATCAAGGAAAGAGTAGGAAAAAGAAGAAATCAGAATTCCTGAAACAGCACTGACATTTCTGTGTGACAAGAAGGTGGGAGAGGTACTATAATAAAATGTAGCTACCACTGTAGATAATGATTGCTAAAATATTCAAGAGAACTGGCTACTGAGAATCTGCAGTCTTTCCATTTGTGACTGAAAATCAGGAAGGAGTAGTATGGATTTTGCTAACCAAATTGAAGCTCATCTCAGGCAGGAGCAAGAAGGCACAAAGGAAAACTTGAACTATATGAGTTATAGAAAAGAAATAGGTTTGGAGCCTTCAAACCCCAAGAGAAAGGAAAAAAAAAAATAGCAGTTAGCTGGAGTATATGGGCTGAGAGCTACCTGTGGGCTAAACAAAAGGAAGTTTACCAATCAATGAATAACCAAAGTAAATTAGACTGCATGGATGATATCCCTAGAATCATATGACACTTATTGCACTAGAAATACTGGACATCTAGAGAATCCTAGACTGTGTCTACATCAGAATAAATAACATAACTGAAGGGAGACTGCATTCTTGCTGTGAATTTCTCTCTATTTGAGGATCCTCAGCAGGGAGTTGAGCGTGGTTTAAGAACTTAGATGCATGCACAAACCACTAAGAAAGGAGAAAAAACAGTGCCAGGACTGATGCTGGTTTCTGGAACAATGGGCTGTTTTTGTGGTGAAAACCTGGCTGGATTTCATCTGCTATGTTCAAACAGAGCATAGTAGAAGGGCTTTGAATTAGACATGAAAAGGAAAAAAAGGACTTCTACTCAAATTAATGTGACATGACACTACATGAGGCAGAGCTTTGAGGTAGATCTACTTGCACCTTTTCCTTTTGATGAGCATGTGACACTGTCTCTCTCTCTCTCTGCAGCTCTGTTTCATTAAAAGACAAGCTTGAGTAAAGTTGCTGTTGCAGCAGAGGAAACCCAAACCAGCTGCATCTGAAACAGATTAAAACAAAAAGACTTCTAAACAAATCTTTTCCTCTCCACATCCCCAACCCCCTATTCTTCAGGGTAGGTCCTTTCCTTCAGTCTTGCTCTCCAGGCAGCAACTTTTAGTGGCTTCCTAATTGCAAGAAACTTTACACAGGGTCTCTCCCAGGGACAACTTCTTTCTTACCCTCACCTTTGAGATCTGGCTCCGTCTCTGCCCTCTCTGCTCTTCTCAGGAGCCTCCACTGCTTTTGCAGGCTCCCTGCTGCAGTGCCTGTCCCTGATCAACCCAGCTCAGACTTCGCAAGCTTCCTCCCCTGCAGCGGTGAGGAAGAAGCCATCCCTCCCCACCGAGGGGAGGCTTGATTGCAGCAGCCCAGAAGAGGTCTAATAGCAAAATATATAGTACCCACAGCATAAATGGTGAACGAACAAGTAAAAGCCATAACCCCCTTGTCACATTTCAGTTGATTTGGGAAGTCAAACCAGCACAGAAACTCAATATAGGAAGAGTAATCAAGACCGGTCCCCTTCTGCTGTAAACCACTGCATCATATAGCATAATACAAAGTAATATAGTATAATGCAGTATATCACATAAGGCAGGGAGTCTACCAGGCACCTCATTTTGGAAATAAAAAATAATTGAAGAGCAGGTAAAATTATGCTCAAACGCCCACACGTCTGGTAATGGAGCACAAGCAGAGGAACAGCATTCCCAAAGAACAGGGAGAGAACTGGAGTGCTTGTCTTGTGAAGACACTGATTTTGAAAATTACTAGTAATGCAGCAAGGAATAAAAAATGGTGGATATAAATTTACCAGAGACAGAAATACTGGAGAGAATAGGTAGCAATCAATAAACAAGAGGGGAATTAACATAAAATCACTTGGGCCACTGAACTGTGACTACAACTGTGCTGGTTCTGGACTCAGCTAAACCTGAGCTAAGAGCTACTTGATATCCAAATGTGATGTCAAAAGCTGGTTGGCATTGGCCCATTCCTCCTCATCCAGACAGACCTGCTGTTCCTTATTTCAGGCACACATGGATGTGTACATAAGCACGCGCGCGCGCGCGCTCACACACACACACACACACACAGAAATGATTTATTTTGATTTAGTTGCCTACTTTTTTAATTATCCTGCATGTGGTTCTTCTGCACAATGCTAGCATCCCATGCAGACTGTAATTCCAAGTTAATAGCAATCCCCACAAGTGTTTGGTGACATTTATGCACCTTTCTGTGAATGTCCAGGTTGCTTCACAGTTGTGTGGATAACTGGATCATCTCACAGTTGCAAACTGCCTTTGAAAAGGTTGGAACCCATGAAGTCTGATTGAGTTTGATATTATTATCTCAGCTGCACAGTCAGTGTATCATAATACCACTGAATTTAAGTGTAATATGGAAATGAAAGTGTACTGTAATAATCTTGCCATCTTACATCCCACTGTGACTTAGTTATTTTCACCGCTTTTCTCATGAAATCTTTCAGTTTCATGCTTAACTTTTTTTCCATAACATTTAATCAAATTTCATTTTATTTTTCATTTTGCAGGTCTCATATGGGTGTCGTTGAAACTGAAACCAATTAAGAAACATGCGCAGACAACGGAGTGCTGTCAAGTGTGAACAATGAAATTTCTTCCAAGAGAAGAGAGAAAGAGAGCGCACTATAAAGAAGTCTGCGAAAGCTGTGTCCAACCAAAGGCCACGTTTATGTTGCAACCTGGCTCTGAAGAGTGTGGTAAGCCAAGACACAGCTGACCCTGCCTTTGCAGGTCAGCTACTCTAATCAAGTTCAGCTCACTACTAGCTAGCCCGGTTGAAGTATACTGTAGTTCAATAATACAGGAACATGAAGCAATGATTGTTTGATTATGAAGAAGATATTTTAGTTTAAACTGATGGGTTCTTTTCTTTTTTCTTTTTTTTTTTTTAATTCTCATGATCTCACTAGAGAGCCCTGTAAAGGTTATATGGAGACTTTTTCCCTATCTCTAACCTAATTTCATTTCTTTTATGCTCCATCTCAATTCACTGGAATTGTCATGTTTCTTTATGGGATAATTATAATATTCCTGTAAGGCTTTATTACCTTAATTTACCAGTATATATTCTCAAACCTAACTCTATTTTTAATATGTATTTTAAATAATTAATATGTAGTATAGGTAAGCATGTGGTACAGGAGAGAAATTAGACATCAGGAAAATCTCCTAGGGAGAGTCATACCCTGTCCACATTCCCTTTCTCCCTGACCCCAAGAGGGGTTGAACCAGATAAAATTGGTACCACCAGCTTGCCAGCTACTTCCTGCTGTTAGAATGGACTTTAACACGTGTGGTCAACCTGAAGAAGTAAAAAAAAATATGAACCTAGGCTTCCAAATCAGGAGTTTGATTATACAGTTGAAAAAAAAAAAGATAACTACCGTATGGCAGATGGGGTGGAAGAAATGCTTGTTTTGGGGGGTATTTGCAAGAATGAAGATAAGAAAGTAGGTTTATCTTTTCCTTTTGTATGCAAGATGAGACTCTCACATTAGGAGTTGCATCATTAAGGTAGAAAAAATAAAACCCMGTCAATGTCTTGGTAAAGGCTTGAAAGTTAACTGCAAATATCTGTGAACTCTCCAGTCATCCTGCTCACGTGAATGTTTCCAACCCAGCCCTAAAATGACTGGCTTGGTACTGCCAGTACTCTGGCTGTCATGGCAAGGGGGACAGCATGCATTAATTGTCAGTTAATCTGCCCACAGCCCTGAGTGGGTTTTGCAGTAGACTGTGTCCCAGCCCCGGTGTCACCCATCGCTTCACACCTGGGTGATTGCTGGGTGGGGGAGACCCCAGGGCTGCAGTGTAAACCTGCCACCTTTCCTTTTCCTGAGCAGCGGTGGAAAGCTTTTACAGTTAGTTCTACAAATGCAAAGTTTCCCTTTTCTCCAACACTGGCAACAGATGTGGACATAACACCCTTGAGCTCCACAGGTTATTTCACCTCAGGCAGGTGGTACCTGAACTCCTGATCCCACAGGTACGGCCACATAAAGAGACATTAATCACAGTAACAAAACAACAGCAGGAGTAATAATTACTTGCAGAGAATGAAAGATGCAGAAGACAACTGTCATGGGGATGCAAATACCTGACATGGGGATCTCAGATTTACCTTGCCAGGAGGGAAACGGCCTTCACCACATCACTGATTACCATGAGCATGATCAATGACAGAGGCCTTCAGCCTCCATCATCTTTCAACAGCACAAAATTCACAACTGAGGCCTCTGATTATTTTTCAGAGAGAGAAAATTTAGATCAATACAATAAGAACTGATTATACAGAGAATTTTTTCACATGGGGTGTCTTTAGACACCACAAAATCTGTACAAAACCATCCAGAACAAATGGAATAATGTCTTATGAACTGGATAAATGACGAGAGATAAAATTAATAGCCCAGCCCATTTACTAACAGTCGGTATTTTCACATTTTTCCTTTTTTCTCCTTGCCTCATAGCTATGGGAAATGCCCATCCATACAAACATTCATTTTAATAAAAATTTCCTCCTTTTCTATTCTGACATATCTCCTTACATCTTTTCTGTTGCAATCTTGCCATCTTTGCAGCTAGTTCTTTAAAGCAGTTTCTAATTTTATCGTGTGCTGTGAAGTTTTTGAAGATTCGGTGTTTGAAAAAAACTGTAAGAAAAAATAGGCTGCACTGAATAAATAGTTCCTCTAACATTTTGATGTCTCATAGATATAAAAACTGTTCAGAACATGAGGGTGGGAAGAAGTTCTGAAAAATGACAAGCATATTAAAGCACCCTTGCTGCTTTCCCAGAAATACTGGACTTTGGGTAATGTAACCTCCTCAACCTAGGCCAACTTTATCACGGGCATCTGATGTCTTCCAAGTGATGCAGCAGCCTAAGAAAGAAAAGAAACAAGGCAGAAGGAGGTGAGAAAGAGGGACTGAGTCATAAACTTCCATGCAACCTCTGACATTTTCTTGTGTCTGCAGACCCTTATGAACAATGAAAATGTCAACAAAAGAATAAGTCACAGGAGTAGTAACAAGTCTTGTCCTGCTTTGCTGTGAAAGCTTTAAACAAATATTGTTACCTCTTTTTGCCAGTATATACCTGTCTTTAAAACAAAATGAATAATGCTTACCTGTATTTACAAAAACACTCTGGAAGGCTTGGATAGAAAACACAACATGAGTAATATATAGGAGTATTCTTAAATCTCTTAATAATTTGTGTAGTATGAACTGCCTACTATTATTTGCAGTGGTTTATTAAAAATAAATTGAAATATGTAGCATTGCTCAGATATTTTGCTAAAATAGCCTGGGGAGTGGGGTTGGTACGTTCTTTTTAAACTTAGGAGTTGCTCACTTAAAGGTAGTGCTTCACTGACTGCCACAAAATAACCGGCCCAATGCAACACATTTCACATGGGAAATAACTAAATTCTAGTTTTTGTTCAGCTTGGCAGCCATTGAACTGAAACTCATTCAGTCCAAAGGATCCTATCAAATCCTGTAAACCTATTACAGAAAATTACCCCAGTACTTATGAAAAAAGTCTGGTACTGCCTTAAAATATTTGGGGGATAAGTTATTTCCTCTCTTCATATTTGAAGCATTTTTTTAAAGTTTGTAGTTGTCTTTGCTTCCAGCGTTTTCCCCAAACACCTTTCAATGTTTTCTGTAGGAGTAATCACAAAGCAACAGAAATATGCCAAATATATTGATTACCAAGTAAAATATTTACCCTCGCAACTAAAAATCCAAGGAAAGCTCTTAAAACTTCCTTCCCTTCTCATGTGACTTCTTTTTCTATATTTTTTTCCTCTGTTGGTTTCAGAAATCACAGACATCAGATAGAAGAGTACTTTCTTTGAACATATTGCAATGGAGAAAAGGTGATTCATGGTTAGATTCTTTATTCCATCAGGAATCTACCTACATTACTGCCTTAGTAATCCATCAYTTGCCTAATGGGCAGGCAATTTTTGTAATTTTGGGGGACAGAGTAACCCTTTTTCACCAATTTCTAAATCTCTATTCAAATATGATTTAAAGAAAAAAATTCAAGGACTAAAATTTCCCAGAAGTGTCCAAGCAAGGAAGATGAACGGTTTGAAAGTGCTGTTAGTGTAGCAACCACAAGTTAGCTCTGCTCTGTACAGAGCAAAGAAAAAGAAGGTCCTTTCTCCTGCAAGCGTTTGGTGCAAATTGCTACTAGGTGCGACACGAGGAGTGACCTAACTGGGGGAGGAGCAGGCACCAGAGCTGGCAGTTGGGAGATCTTGCCGTTAATCGGGTTTATTCTATACACAATCTTATGGCTCCAGTGTACTTATGAGTGTGTGTAATTGAAAATACACATGCAGCCCATTTGTAAGCAACCTAAGGCGTCTTGTTTCTTTATCTCCAGCCTGGTTTAACCCTCAAATACACAGAAGACTGCCTACTTACTGCTCAAATGACCCTAGTGAACAGCCTCAGCTTTTCAATCGTTTTGATATTTCAGAAGGAATTCCCTTCGCAAGTATTAAGCAGATGCTTGCTGCTCCATTCATTTGTAAGCAGGAACTGTAACTGGGCTATGAGGAAAGCGGGAAAGATGTAACAATGATTACATTAGGGTTTGGGGTTTTGTTCAAATAAGGGAGTCTAAGCCAGCAATTCAGAAAACAGGGCACTACTGTTCAGGCTTTGATATGCTGATTTTTTCCTCTCCCAGACAAATGACGGTAGGTTTTTTTTGTCCTCCTACACTGGCTTTCCCTGATTCCAAATAAAAATAGTTTTGAAAAGCTGCAATTACAGAGGTTACAAATAATGTGAAGCAACACAGCTGGCACTGGAACATTTCCAGAACATAATCACCTGTCGTGTGTGCTAATTCCCGCCATGGTGAGGTCCCATTATTTCCAGTGGGGTCCGACAGATCTATTGTTAAAAATGTCATCCCTTAATGGAGCAGGTTTGGGATTGTCTGAGCCCTAGCTTGCAATGTTTCATATGTCAGCTTGTGTTAAGAAAGTATGTTATTCCTTTGAATGATAGCTTTTTATTTGTCCCAGGCCAGTATTGTCAATAAAAGACTGAAGAAAAAGGTGATTAAGCTACATGCAACCACAATTAGCTTGCTATGAAAAGAAATGACACAAGCAGAACTTTCCAGTAAACATTATCTTAAAGAGAATTGAATAGGGTAAAAAGTGTGGGGAGAAACCGAACAGTTAATTTTTAAAGGTGGAATATTACTTCAATACAACAAAAGGCAGTTCTCTAACTCCCTTTATTTGAATAGATGTTTGCCTTGTGTTGTCCTTTATATTCTCAGAGCTGTTCTGTCACTCTTGAGTGGGAAAGCTCTGCTAATGCCCTTCTAATACGYAGTCTCCTTTATTTATTTTTTTTTCTGATTGAAAAATGCAAACCTCTCTAGTAAGACAGCAGTGTTTGTCTCATGTACAAGAAGCTGGAACCATTGTCACTTCTACAAGCACCCTCCTGCTCATAAACATAGGCATGATAACACTGAACACTAACATTTAGACATTTACCAGTCGCAGGACTTAACAGTGATTTCAAACTGTCATCCCTCTTAGGGGAAGGGGTGAGTCCTCAGAAAAAATATAGTTCCATTTTCCTGTTACTGTCACCACAATACTTTGCATGAGGCTGATTTGGGGATGTTGGGTCAAAACTGTGAAGTCAGTCTTAGGAGTACATCCCAGCCCAACTGGTTTTGCCCCAAAGGTGCATGGGTGGCCCCAAGCATGCCTCCTGTTGCACTCCCAGGCCTCTGCTGCTATGCAAGAGCCCAGTGCTCCTATAGAGATCTCAGCCTATCTATCTGCCACAACTACCAAGGGATCCTTGTCCAATTAAAATGGGAATATGAAGGCTGTTAATCATTAAATACCAAAGAGGTTTGTGTGATTTTTTTCCATTAGTGTTTGGCATCAGACAGGCTTGCTGCACTAAACGCCATAGATTTTTAATTCTGGAAACTCTGAAAACTGATACGCTCTCCAAAGCCAGGTGTGCTTAGCTTCCCTGCAGGGTGAGAACAAGGTCCCCTAACTCCTTAGCCATCCCTTGTCCCAGGAAGACGTCCCAGGTAGGCTCTGCGGAGGCTTAGCGGGTCCCAGAGCAGCTCGGCCTCCCATCTCCCTGGCCTCTGCAGTTATGGCAATTACTGCTGAGAAAGCGCTGGCTGTGGTAGGTCCTTCCCCATGCATGGCTGAGGGAATGGTTTGTGGAAGCACAGCACCTCCACCAGCCCCTGCTGGTGTCCCTGAGCTCAGTTCACACAATTTGCATGGATGTGTCCCAGTGCAGCAAGAGGCAGTGGTTTCATGTACGCAGTTAGGCTGTTTTTTTGGTGTTTCATCACTTCATTTCATTTCTCCCTCCTCGCTTTGGAAGTGGCTTATCCTTTACTAAGTAGGTGTATTAATAACAGGCCTCTGTGCAGCCCAGAGCCGTGTCCTTTAAGTGTCCAAAGGCCATAAAGCCATTGGGCAGGAGCAATGGCAACTAAGGTTGCCCCATAGCCCACAGTGAAAAGAAGCACCTATGCGGCGGTTATGGGGAAGGGATGCTCCTGCCTTAAAGTGTGCCTGTGTGGGTGTGCGCACACATGCGGGAGCTGTTCTGATTACTCACTCCTTGGAAGTGAACAGCCCAGCTTGTGCAATGAGAGATGAGGCACTACAGCCAGCCTGTCACTTATTGGATGTGAAGCATGTTGGTGCTATGGGGATATTAGTCACTCAACAACCGCAACCTCCTCAGTGAGACGCCGGATCCAGGCTTTTCTTTCATTGTTGAGTATTTTCCTTTTAATTTTCTGTGATCTCTCTTTTCTCTTCTCTGTGTCTGATAAATACATGTTACTTATTTTATGGGTAGGACAAATGTCCTTCATTACTCAATCCACGGCCCGTAAGGGGATACCGTTATTGAAAGCCCTAGGAAGACAGGAGGCCTGCGAGACAGCGCGCATTGCTGAAGGCCACAACTAATTACAGGTGCCCACATGGGAGGGTGGAGAGGAGCAAGAGGTGAAGGGAGGGGATGCTCCCAGCAGTGTAATCAGCAGATGCAGCTTGTTATCAGCAGTGTTGTAGCTAGCAGCAAAACCCCAGAGTTTTATCCCTCCTTTATTACTTTCTAATAAAATATAGTTTTATCTGTTCTCAAAATATAGTTTTATCTGTTCTCACACAAGATGTTTATAGGCCAGAGTGTTCATTGTTCCCATGATTTTTTCTCTCTGATTTTAACATTTTCTGTTCCATGGGGACAAGTTTATGTACCTACCTGCACTTTGTAGGTACATAAAGATATTTTTGTAGACACATAAACATACCTCCCTTTAAGATAAAAGGTAGGTACTTTTTATCTTATGCACCCAGGAAGAATACCAAAGCCTACAGTTAGCATGCACACAACCTGTACTGGGGTCTCAAACTGACACAAATGCTGTCTAGGATGAGCAGAAAGGCTCCTAACTTTATTATTTTCAACTATATCATTTTTTTTTTCAATTCTGTGAGTTGATCTAATAAAAGATATTGATCCTGCATCTGGATGTTGCCTCAATAATACTAAGCCACCCATCTGAAATGCCATTCATCTCCAAATGTGGTACTAACAACCATTCTATGGAAAACAAAACGCAGCCTAACTGCGTACATGAAACCACTGCCTCTTGCTGCACTGGGACACATCCATGCAAATTGTGTGAACTGAGCTCAGGGACACCAGCAGGGGCTGGTGGAGGTGCTGTGCTTCCACAAACCATTCCCTCACTTTCTTGCAAATATGTCAGAAGGGATAGTAACAGCAATTTGTACTTGCATGTAATAGCCCTATGGCTGGTGGAAGTAGGAAACCAGGATTTCAGGTTCTTCCCAGGCTGAGAAGGTCCAAGCACACTCTCACCAATTCCCTGTGAATGCCCCAATCTTGATGCTGTAGGAGAGGTCAGACAGAGAAAAAGCAAGACACTCTCTGTCCGTCTGTTTAAGTTGTGCCACTGTACAGAAAGTGAAGGATATTCAAAGAGCCAGGAAAGGAGAGTTCAAAAATGAATGAATGCCCAGTTTAGCTCAGGTTGGAGAACCAGGATAGCCAGATGTGCCTGACAGAAACTGGTGCTGCTTCTTAACATTTGGTACAATGTCCTGCTAATGTGGCTGTGCATGGCCGGTACCTAAACGGGCTCAGGCAGAGCTAGACTGAGCATCTCTCACAAAGCGACACTGCGCCCCAAACACTCATCTCCAATTCTGGAGCAACTGTTGCTCCTAGTGATTCCAATCTACCCCCAGAAACCTGCTCTTCTGCTCAGGATTACCACTTTCATAGGGGATATACGTGTTGTTTCAGAAAAAAGCAGTTTATTGTACCTGTAGCAATAAGCACATTCACTTAAATCCCTGTGTTAACAAGCTTTAGAGATATTGAAGAAGTCACGGCTTGCTATGCAACATTTGCTTCTCATAGGGAAGTAACTCTAGGATTTTTCATTATTATATTTTCTATTGTAAATATAACCTAAAAAATACATATGTATTTAAGCTAAACAAAAATTGTAAAGAATTTTATACAATTTCCACTTAATTTGACTCTTCCTCTATTCTACTTAGTTGAAAGCTCAGACACCTAATAGTTTGTATAAAATACTAACACAGATTATTTCCTCTAGTTTGATGGATTTCAAATCTGTCCAGTGGAAATTATTGGCTAACACAGACTCCATTATCCATTCTGTTTTCAAGTCAGGTTTCAATCTTGCAAAGATCTAATGCCCTTGAATAGCTTTATTTTGAAGAACTGAGCCCTTAGARCTTAACTCTACTGTCTGATTCACATACAGATATCTATTGATGACTATAAGAGAGGAAGAAGAACCAAGGCCTGTATATTCAAGTAGCGAATTTGAATCATTTACTTGTAAACTCTTTAAAACATCAGCAGTATGGTTGGGGAATAATAGCAGTTTGCAAATTATCATCACTCTGCAATAGGATCTACCTCCACACAGTTATGTGTCATCCTTGCAATCTTACACAATCATTAGAGACATGGAGTACGTTTTTAGGTACCTCCTCTTCCAACTACTTGCATTGCTCATACCAGAATTTAAACAATAATAGTAGAAAAAGCAAGAGAGACACATGCAGAAGTGACTGAAGGCACTGTCAGAGATCTGTGTTTGCTTGCATGTGAAATAAAAGAAGACCTTCATCTTTGTTAATCTATCTTTTAATAGTAAAAAAAAAAAAAAAGAACAGGAGATCAAGAAATTAGGAGAGTAAAACATGAACTGAAATTGAAACAGCTCTGAAAATAAAGTCACCTGGAGCTTTGAGAAGTAGGACCTAGATCAAATATATGAATATTGGCCAGCATTTCTGCTGGGTGACTAGTGGTCTTGAATTCCTCACTTTTCAGATGCCAGCTAAAGAATTCCCAAAGAGTCTGACAGTGCCCAGCATTAGAAAACTGATCTCTAAAAATCTGATCTCTTTAATGGACCTTAAATTGGGCATTCAGAATTACTACTTGCTTTTCAGAAATATTAGTATTTATGAATATGCCCTACAGAAAGTAAATATTTGTATTTTTATTCTCTTTTTGCTTCTTTATGCTGCTATAGTTCTTTCCTTCCAAACTTCAAATCAACTGCAATAAATGGATTCTGTTGTTGTGGTTAAGCATAAGGTTATTCTTTATAATGAAATAAGCTGAGGTCCTAGTCCAGTAAAGGTATTTACAAGTAACTTGATGTCTGAGGGAAGGGTAATCCCATGAATTTTACCCAGATTATTAGCAGATGGACCTAAAAATTAGAGCTAGTCCTAGTTCCAACTGTGGATATCCAAGTATATCTGTTGACAGGTTTATTCAGGCTTTAGCAGAATCTGTTAAAAATATGTTCTTTGAGTAAAAAACAGCCTGTCTCCTTCTGCTACTGGAATCTGACAGATGTTCAAAACCCCCTGAAGATCAGATTTGGGGAGAGAGTACATATATGAGTAAAACTGAGGGTAAAATCCTAGCTTCATAGAAATAAACAGAAAACTTCCCATTGCCATCCACGCAACTAGGACATCATACTAAGTGGTTTTGTACAGAGCACTTCTCTTTCTAAAAGAGGGCTTTATGTATGCAAGCTTCCATGGGGAAGCTAATTTATAATCTGGTCAGGATCTGTGTATGGGTGTGTACATTCATATGTCTACCACAAAAAATTTTCTACCAGCCAATCACCACTGCAGACACATTGGAAGCTGGCAGAGTAGCTAATTAGCCTCACTAAGAGAAATCTGCTATTTTGATTAATGCCTGTTTACAAATTGCTACTGTTTTTTTTCAGTTGTAATCTCAGAAAGGAGTTTGCTAGGGATGACTCTTCTGGAACATTGTTTTTTCCTTTGTCGAACTACAAGCAATGTTCATTCTTCATTAAGAGAAGGAATTCTCTGGATTTCAAAGTAGCGGTAGTGCTAGCTATGAATATATAGTAATTTGCATAGTAGTGATGCAGCACCATCCTCTTGCATAACACTATTCATCCATAGATCTCAAACTGCTTGGGGAAGGAGGCATCGTTATCCCAGTTCAGCAGAGGGATATGCCAAGGCAGGAGGAGGGAACTGGCTTTCTGGCCTGTCTCAGTGGCAAAGCGAGGGTTGATATCAGGCTTTAGGGAAGTCCCGTTCAGATCTGGATGTTGAGGTGTTCGTTCAACCCTCATTCAAATCTTCTGCTGCGGGTAGATAAGTACTAGCTTAGCTAAAATGAACATGATGTTGTCAGTGAAGAACTAATTCAGCATTCACTAAAGTTGTTAGAAGAAAAACTAACATTGATTTGGATCAGATTGACGAAATGGCAAAAGAAAGGATAATTTTAAGATTGCTAAACTGCTTTTTCCATTTCCATTTCCAGCTTCACCAAAAATAAAAATTGCTGCCTCTATGCAGGAATATACCTGAATCTGTAAGTGTTACATGACCTATTATCAAAAATGACTTTTTTATTATTTAGAAAAAGAAAAATGTTCAGCTTTAGACTCATAGCTTATATCATGTTCACAATGCAGACAGTGGCCATGTAACAACTGTTAAGCAATGCCTGGTTTTTTTGGAAAATCTCCTTCTGCCTTAAGAGGTTATTTACAAACAGACAGACGGACATAGTCATCCTACATATGATTTTAGTGATTCTTTTATGCCAAGACCTTCTTTTGTGAATGGCCTATGTAACACTGTGGTATGAGCAGAGTCACTCAGACATAGAAGAACTCTCTTTTCCGTTACACTGTACGTGTGACTGGATGAAGGGAGGTGGTGAAGAACATACCATCCAGTCTGCTGTTTCAAGTCCTACCATCTACTAAATAGTATCTTGTCCTTCTGAAATGAGAAGGAAAGAGCTGTTACTGTCACTTGCAGAAATTCAAGTGTGCTTTAAACAACAGAAGTGTTTGTCCGCCTGCACAAGCACTCTTTGAGTAAAAATTCATTATGCCAAGAAAACCATTTTTGTAGTTCTTTGGGAAAACTGGAGCGTGTGAAAATGGATTCTGCCGTTTTCTTGGGAGCAGTATTCCTCAGCTTTCTCCGCATGATCACTCTGGGGGCCAGAGGCAGTACAGAGCCTAGTCTGCCAATCTTTCCTAACTCATATTAGCTGGCCAGGGCTCCCACCAGGCCTCAGTGCAGTTACGGGTAACTGGAGTGCACCATATTCCCCCTTCTCATGGGAAGGAGGCCAGACAGAAGGGCTGGCAGAGACACAACTCTGAGAACTCAGATTTCCCCAAATCCCCATGGAAGTAGTGAAAAATAATATTGTAGAGCTTGCAGAGTTGGCCCTGGTATACTTCCTTCACTATACCATTGATGCTTTTTTGCAAGGCATTTATATATTAAATGGTGGTTTTGCATTTAAGTGCTTAAGACTGGCCAGACTGAGGGAGACCAAAGCTCCATGTAGTCCACTGTCCTATTTCCCGCAGCAGCCAGTAGCAGCTGGCTTGGGAGGATGTAAAAACAAGGTAAACACACTAATGCTGCACTCCCTTGGCATTGCCTCCAGCAATCTCTGACTCAAGGACTTCTGAGCCAAAAGTAGTATCCTTTTATTTGTGTGTGTGCAAGCGCTAGCAGGGCCCCGTGCACAAACAGCTCTTGGCAGGTAGCAGAGTTCACGGCTGCAACCTGGCAGTGCCATCCTGCTGCCAGCACATGACCCAACACGCCAAGCAGCAGCCTGCAGCCACTTGTCTACACCTTGCCTGTTTGTATGCAAAGAATCAGAAAGCCTAAAGCATGTGTTCAAACAGGCTCTGAGTATGATGCTCAGGTGTAGATTTGAAGCCTTTTTTTTTTTTTTTTCCTGAACCTGGCTATGTTCTGACTCTGTGTTCTGGTTTGGTTGAAAGCCATGTTTTGGATCTGATCTTGAGCCCAGAGGCTGGGTGAATGGCATCTCTTGTTCTCTTTTGGGACCACTGCAGAAAGCCACGCTTCCAAAGGGGGCTTTGTGCCTTTTGTAACAGTTCTGCCTCCAAATGAAGTTTTTCATCCCAAATGACCTCAGACAGAACCATGTGAAACACATACCTTGAACAGGAAACTCAGCTCAGACTGAAAAAAGGGCTCAATATTTGTGAATTTCGGCTTCTAGTTGCAAAAGTTTGAAACACACAGGTGTAAAATATTCACACACATGAGAAGCTGGCAAAATTCACCTTCCTTCCAAGTACCAGAGGAGAAAAGGGGAGGGAGAAAAGGTATCTTATGACTGGGAAGAGGATGTCTCGTCATTTGGGTCCTGGAAACTATCATTTATTCAGTGTAAACCTCATCAAGTCAGTGGGGCAATTCATGCGTATCTCCTGGGAATCAAAATACATGACCTGTATGTCATCAACCCAGAAATATTTTATAAACTTTTTATCTATACTTACTGATGAGACAGAATAGAAATGGGGTGAGTAATGGATAGCAAAGATTAGGAGGCAGTGCTGAGGCAAGATCCAAACTCACAGACAGTGCCTGTTTCAGCTGTGAGGAGTAAGAACTTTTCTCAATAGCAAACAAATTGTGGGGTAAAAACACTTGAACTGGTCCTCTTCTATCAGAAGACAGAGAGAGCAAGGTTAGCAGGCCCTTTTGCTTTCAAGTCTGTTCCCCTTTGCATCTTCTGTGCTGACCTACAGACTCTCTGGAAAAATTACTCTGCTCCCAGTGAATGTAAGAGTAATTTATTTGCTTTGGTTGACGCTTAGGTTTAAAAACTAGTTATTTCTATTGTCTTTGCTTAGCAATCCAAACAAATAAGAAAAATAAAATCAGTGCTCTGAGGACCTTTTTGACATTTCATTGTCAACGCAGCAATAAGAAATGTTTGAAAAGCCTCAAGGCAAATGATTAAATTCTTTATCTGTCACACCAAGAAAAGGCTGCTCCTCTTGGTAATAAAGCTATACTTGTCCCTCAAGAAGAAGGTGAAAAATAAATTTGTGACTAGAAACCATAAAGCTCTACTGGTTGCATGGTTTATTTCAGGACAAAAATAGCTCCTTTAGGTTGGGTAATAGGTATTCCTTAAGCATCAGTTGTCTTTTTTATCACAGAGATTTCAGAAAACTATGAATTCCTGCACTTAAAACAGTAACGTTTCCCTGGGAAACATGAATGCTGACAAACACTGCAAAAGCAAACACTGGTAACACCATTTTTCTTTTCAGTCTTATACAAGTTTGCCTCTACCAAATCTATGACTTCAGGTTTTTCTACAGCAGAGAAATTTTTAAAACAATCATTTTGTCAATTTAAAGTACCCCCCCATCTTGGAAAGATGTTAAAAATTCATAGTTAAAATGCACCAGAGACCACATTATTATGAACACAAAGATGACCTGTGATGTACGGATAGAAGCACAAGTTGTCATGAAAAATGAGATTGTGTATCAAAAGCAGCACTTTGGAGAAAATGTTATTGACAGAATTGAAGCAGTCCAATTGCAGTTGAGAAAAAATGAGGGAGTAGCTATCACAACTCTTCAGAGCTTTTACTTCCATAGCAAAGGTGACATTATCAGAGATGAACTGTGAATAACTTTCACTTCTTGTTCAATACACAGCACAGGAAATGCTAGGATCTGAAACTGACATTTTAGGTTAGAGAGCAATTAATGGGCATGGAACAAAAACTTGTTGAAGCGTATTTAGTTGTGCCAGAGGTAAATAAATGAAACAGGAAAAATGTGAAGATGGGCATCAGGGGTGGCAAGAGGTCTAAGCAATGAGAACTGAAGATGTTATCTTCCTGGAGAAGGGATACTTCCAAAGCAGCGCTGACTGTGTTTAAAGCTGGTACAAGATTTAGAAATTCTGCTTGAGTTTAAGAGAGAAAAATCTGAGAGTGAGCCAAAAGGAGGATTTTTCTTCATGTCCTGCCAAATTATGATTAAAGAAGTCAGGGTATTTTTTTCTGCTAATTCAGTTGTATTATTAGTTGCTTACACTTAATCAGAAAAAATATTAAATAAAAAGGTAGGTAGTGAGTTCCCTGTGAGGAGTACTTTTGGCTTCTTTGAAGCTTTGTTTGGTTTCAGGAGTCCCAGCTAGGGGATTTTATTCCTGTGACAGCCCCGAGCTGTGGGCCCAGGTTTTGGTGTGTAGAGCAGGTCTTGCTACAGCCTGCCTCAGCAAGCGTACTCTCACCTGCTGGATTGGGAGGCAAGGCACATCCCTGCTTCACATCACAACTGAAATCAGTGTGGTGGCTGTAGTGTCATCCCCAGGTGACACTCATTAATATTCCAGAAACAAACAGACAAGTTCTAACAGACTTAGAGAGTATTTGGCAAGGGAAAAAAAAAAGAGAGAGAGAGAAAGAGAGCGCATGCGCGCAAGAGACCTCGTTGCAGGCTGGAGGTGAAGTCCAGTGTAAGAGCAATGTGGAGAAACTTGTGGAGGATTTGCTGGTGGTAGCAAAGTCCTTGGCTGCCTTTCTGCTGGATGAATTCCTAAATCCATTCATCTGTTTTGGAAAAGACAAGGCAATGCTTCTAGTTAATCATAACCAATTTATGTTTCCAAAAGTGCCAAAATGTGATAGAGAGTATTTTCTTGACTAACTTGTCCTCTTGGCTACAACGGCTTAATATTATTGTTTTCATTACAGCATGAATATAGCCTCATGCAACTGGAATGATTAACACCTTTCGAATTTGATTAAGCAGTTCAAGATTTGCTTTTGTACTTGTTGAAGCCATCACTCTGCTTTTCTGGGTTATCATGGCTGCATCACAGGTCAGAGGAAAAGGTGAGTAAATTATTTAGAGCTGGTTGCCTAATTGTGAATTAATCCACCTGTTGGGAGTGCTGACTGAATGTAGTGGCTGGCATCTTTTCTGAGACACCAGCCTCGTCATCGTCTGCACAGCTGCACCAGCTGGTTGGCTCAGCCCCAGGATTCTCCTGTCTGCTCAGATGGCATACAGTATGTGAAGACGCTGTGGAAATTATTTATGTGTGGAAATTATTTATGAAAATGCCATGAAATGATTTCATAAAACATATCTAAGCTGCCTTCAAGGGATTTATTAAAACCATCTGCATGTTACACTTGTGACGTATCAGTGAAGTGCCATTTGCACCATGCCTTTAAGAGTTCAAAGCGGATGCACCTCTTCTGCAGCATCAGCTGTGTGTCCTGGGACATGTCATGAAGCACTGGTCTCCCTGGTCTTACAGCTGAACTCTCAGGCCAGTAAAAGACTTAGTAATGCATGCCACAGTTTCCCAGTATTGCTCTTTAACTTCTTCACAGGCACTCTTGCTTAATGTCTGGGCTCTGGGAATTTGGCTAGCAAACCCTCTAAGAGTAATGAGAAAGCCTATACCTAGTGTCTCTATGGCAAGTGCTTGTCTCCAGTTCTTCATAAGCAAACCACGTACTGTTGAACTGGAAACAATGGTTGTGTATAATATTTTTATGTATGGATTTTAAAAAACTCAACACTTGAGAGTGTTAGGTGTAGCAAAAACTACTCTTCTATGCAGGAAGGAAAAATATCATGTGTTGTATATACATAGCCAAGCTTTTCCAGAAGAAAACAACAGGTACTAAAAAACAGTGTATTGATCTTCCTAAAATATATTACAGCACAGGGTTAAAGATCTTGTACTGTTTCCTTGTATAGAAAAATACAGAGTGAAAAACTGTCAGAAGAATGATAGAGAGACTGAAAAGACACACACATTTTAAAAAATCTTTTACAATATTAAGGACAGTCCCTTCCCAAGGTGTAGCAGCCTGTCATTTGTTCATTCACTAGTTCATGCTTCAACCTGACAAAATTTCACTGTTCTGTGAAATTACTTGTGCTCTTCCACATACCTGGGGGTATGCACAGCATGCTCTGCCTTCAGTTCACTTAATCTGTATGTAAAATTACAGCATGTAAAATTGTACATGTGTAAATGATGAGCATAAGTTTGCGCATACTCGTGTCTGTGGTAGATTTTCAGTAACTGTGGGGACTCACAAGACCACCTTAAGACCTACAGACAGATCTGCCTAACACCCTACAGAGATGTTTCTTCTATACCACCTCTCAAAAGCAGACCCGCTTCTCTGTGTGGTCTCTCAGGCCTTTCTTTGAGGTAGCTGGCACACTGACTTCCTCATCCTGGTTTTTGTTTTTTTCCTGCAAATCCTGACAAAATAACATCCTGAAGTGGTGCAGCTCTGGGCAGCTTTTAAACTTCAAGTGACGTAATAGAATTTGCAGCTGTATGTATACTAGTTCAGTCCCTGGAAATCATGCTGAAAACCCTAGTAATCGGTGAAGAGAGTATTTTAATTTAAACAGTATATATTATAAAACACGTTATTATGCGTCACTAGAGACATAATAATTTTTTCCCTCCATCTTGTCTGCTGATTTCTAGCCTTCCTACCATATATCCCAAAGCTTTGCATTAAAGTGAAATAATTTGTTCCTCTTTTGAAAGTGAATGTTCTGATGAACATTTGATAAAGCCATCAAAAGCCCCTGCTATTATGTGCTGTAATGGCCCACAGGAGTATTTGATTAGAGCATTTTCCTTGTCACACCGACAAGCTAAGAGATATTATCTGCCTCTGGAGGCTAAATGGAAGACTTGAGGGATAAAAAGGTCTATTGTTATTACATGCATAATCTTGTGACTGAAAATATCACAAGGGATTAAGACAGCTCTTTGGATATATGGAGTGAGTCAGTATATGTAAATTAGTTTGGTTTACCAACACTGCTGTGTTGTAATTATTCCATCCAGCTAAAGTTAAACTTAAGAATAAACTAGGGAATAATCCAGCTGTGATATGGTTGCTTTCTTATTTATAACAAATGTTGTTTTCCTTATAACGGAAAAAAGGCAGCAGTATTGATAATAAGCTGCCTGTTTAGACCCTAACCCRAGAATCTCGCACTGATGAGCAGTTAAGACAACATACACCTCTGCTCCCACTCAAGAACTAAATGCAGGCTGATATCAACAGAGCAATTGCTCAGACTCAAGTKCCAGTTTCCACCTTTAACAGGATCCAGCAGGAACAGGTGAAGGCGCTAATGTTAAATGGAAGCACTGGCTGTTTTCCAGGCCTGACATCCTGTAAGGCCACTCACTTGCCTGAAATGCCCAGTGTGAGTAGGATAGCTCCTCTGCTTAGGCAAATAGCCTAAGAAATACAGCTCCACATGAAACAAAAAAAAAACCCCGAAACCTATTCTTTCCTTCTGCTAAGCTTTGTCAGCTCCATGTTAGTTTTTTTAAGTGTTGCACTAGGAAAAATAGAATCACTAAACTACATGATGCTATGTAGTAACATTGTTGAATATACCTGGCTAAGAATAACTGTGAATAAGGTAAGGAAACGAAAGAAAAGGAAGAACTGTGGGCTGTGGGGAGTTGAGACAGCTCAAAAGACATTGGCCTGCTTCTTCGTTTGCTTTTATTGTGGCAACACTTATGTAATTTTCATCAATCTTTGACAATAAAACCCAAGTATATATTTAGCATGCCTGACAGATGTATTGCTTTAAGAAAATACTGCTTTTCTTAGTGGTAGAACAGTTATTACGGTGACTCTTTCTTCTCTCTTTTATACATGAAACTGAGAAGTAAAATAAAAATCATTCCATTTATAGAATTTATAAGAAACCAGCTCTGAAGCTATAATTGAATTTGCTTTGGAATATTTAACAATATATTCATTTTATTGTATTTGACTTTTGACTCTGGAACTTGAAATTTCGTAGGAAGATATAATAGAAAATATATGGAAGGAAATGCATTTTTCTATGTCATATACCATATAATTTGCTCATATATAATATTTATACAGTACTGAGGACACTGAATGTACAATGACTTTGTGCAGATTAGTTACTTACTGAGTAAAGTCTTTGTAGGGTTCTTCTTAGAAGAACTTACTAGGAAATAAGCTGCCAAATTTTTACTTTCCCTGATGTTTTAATTTTTAAGACCACTTTGCAGTTTATCCTATGGGTTCTAACTATAGTGATAGCTTTATTATATTAAACAACAACAATTCTCTAAGTTCTTGATAGTACCTGTTATTTTATTTCACAGGCTTTAAGCAACAGAAACACTCAACATGCTGCTTTATTTTCCATTTTTCACTTAGGTCAGAGTTGTTGATAAAGCTACCTTAGAAAGTCTCCATAACTATATAAATTACTTAACATTTGATGTCAGCTCCCTATTTTAAACAAATTTACCCCAGCTTAGCTGAAAGCCAAGTGTTGTATTTCTACTTTGTAATTAAGAAACTGAAGCAACCAAACATGCAGGTTAAACCCAGATCTAGGTTATGTCTATAGCCAGTGTAGGCTTGATTTTGCAACAGCTCGTTTGATCTAGGAGAGTTTGAGCATGTCCTATTTCGGTCAAAGCTTCTAGGTGGACATCAAGGACAGGCAGTTCTACAGGGTGGTTGATCCCTGTCCTGGGGAGATAATGCCACTTTGAACAAGTCTTCACTAACACTCAGGAACAATTTGCACTCCCCAAGCAGGTGTGAAGGAGGCAGAACAGACTCAGCTGGCCTTTGCTACAAGAGAACACCAGGAGCTGATGGCGAAGAGGGTCAGGCATGAACAAGCAGAAGGGAATCTGGGAAATTATGAACCGAAATTCTTGAGAACAGGGGGAAAAAAAAACAAACAAACAGACAAAGGGCAAATATGTTAAGTAGTATACAATTCAGGATGAAGATGTGGATGTGCTATGAGAAGAATGAAGGTCTGCAAATGGGTAACAGTGAAATTAGTCACAGGGAATACGTAGTCCAATAATATTTCTTGTACTAAAACACTGAAAGGTATCCATGGTGAAGTGTTGCATTTGAATTACTGTGAGATGATAATTTCCCCAGAAATAGCGTTAACATTACATCAGCCTCCTATGTAAAAGTATCAGCATCACAGTGGATGAGAATTGCTAAACTTTTATTGGGACCAGACTATCAGTGTAACTGTTTAGTGAGCAATTTATCATCCTTACGAGCCTCCGTTTTTATTAACCTCATCTGCAGCTGAGGATGAATTGCTTTCCCAACCGAAGTACCGGCAGCTACAGAGCCCTCCCTTAGCAGCAGCAGGGCATTCACTTGCCAAGGCGGCTCTCAGGGCAAGGAGGCAACCCCTGCTCAGGGAGTACTTTGGTCTGCGACACAGGCAGTGAAAGGCACTCTTAGGAGAAGTCAGGGAGTGCAAAAAAATGTTCCAGTCGGTCCAGCGCATTTGCACACTTCATATCTGCTCAAATCCAGGCTGTGCTTGAGGAAAGCCACAGCTTTCAATTTGTCCCACCAAAGATACAATTTTAAGTGTTCTTGTACAGATCCCCCCTGGTGCTAGAGCACAAGCCTATGCTTCATGCACACATGAGAACGCAGCCAGTTTCCATCCCGTGGTGCTGTGCTTGCACTGGAGTGCTGAAAATACAACTCTGCTGTGAGCCCCACCGCCTTCTCCCACAGACTTGCTGACCCTCCATGCCACACGCTTCCTCTGAGCTCCCAGGAGGCACCATTCTCTGGCTGCTGGTAGGACCACAGAGGGTTTATACCTTGTATTTGGGTAGAGCTACCTGCAGGAGCTGGACCGCAGGGGCGGCCCAGACAAGGCATCCACAGTATCGGCAATCTCAGCCCAAGGTGCCTATTTCCATTCTGCCCGGGCCAGTTTGGCTTTAAGCTCCCACACCCTGTAATCTTGTCTCAGCACCACATACAGCTCTTGGTGTTCCCTGCCTTGTTCTTCTTTTTCCTAAAACTATTCCTAAAACTGCACTAGCTTAATTAAATTATAGGTTTTGAAAACCAAATTAGATCAAGGAGTGACATCCTCTGTGTGGAATCCCTTAACTCAGCCTGAACAGAGCTCATAGCAATTTAGCCCAGTTCAGTAAGGAAGCTACTAAAATTGGTTTGTACAGGCCAAGAGGACAGACAGAGCTGGAGTCAGACAGACAAATCCCCAATCAGTCTAACAGGATCCATTTTAGATTGAACTGATGACCAGACAGCTTAGGTTCAAAATGCAATCAAAAGGCCTGGGGTGTTTTTAAGGCTTAAATCAGGTGACTGTGGGGTTTTTGGCTGATTTTATTCTGCCTTTGATCATTTCTAGCATACTGTTTGTAAAGACCCTCAGCTGATACCTTACTAATCTAAATCAATAGGAGGCAAGTTAAATTTAATTTAAAATGGAGACACTTGCAGTGAAACATCTTTAAATTCCTCACTTACTGGCATTTGATTCAATTAGCTTATAACTTTCATATCATGCTATTGCAATTAGGATTTTGTAAACATTTAATTTTCATTCAGCAAAATTTGATTTATTTCCAGAAGTATTAGGAGGGGGAAAAGGAAGACTATTTGTGTCTTTCTGCTGTTTGATGATAAAATATCAATTTGAGAACAAAAAAATAGATGCCTCTGAAGCACATGTGCAGACTACACAAGGAAATGAATACCTGCAACATGCCCATTCCACCTAATCCATTTTTTCCCATCTATTCTAGGAAGACATGCCAATCTATCAGCTTGGAGGAATGAAGAAAAAAAACCATAATCCACCACTAAGATAAGGAATGCCTAAACACATACTTAATGTAACCTTCCTGAAAAGAGGTAACTGCTCCTCTGATTTTGATGGGATTGAGTGGTTGCCAGGAAATGGACTACACACAGGGCTAGGGAAAAGATGACTCTATAATCATCTCATTGTAATAAATCATGTTATTGTAATAATTGCTGTTGGAGAAGACCACTCAAAATGTCCACTGTGTTTTCAAATAGCTAAACCAATAAACCCCAAATAGGATGGTTTAGAATGCAAATGCTCTAGCCACTTAACTGGAGTAGATCAGTGCTAATTGATATCATGGTGGTATTAATAAAGGGATAAGTAGATGTGCAAAGACAAGTTACCTGGAATTAAAAGTCAAATAACAAAAGTGCAAAAAAAAAAAAAAAAGGCAGGTGATGTATTGGATGGGAAAAACCGCACTGGCAAATTAGGCAAGCAAAATGCATATGAAAATGAACCAATGAGAATCTGTATTCCTCTTCATAGAAGAAAATTGACAAAATGTAGAAGAGCACACATGCAAATCATTGCAACATAAAACATGTTCCAACACATTGCCATCCTAGTGATATATCAAACCAAGGGGAAATGAAATTCAGCCTTTGCTCCTTCTGTGTCACTGCTAAGGGACAAAAATATACCATAGGTTAAAGATTCTCAGCCAGCCTCAGCCAGTTACAGCATAACATACAATTAACTTTCACAGCTGGTCACAGGCTTTGTCAGAAGCCTGGGGAAAACAAAAAATCCTGGGAATTGGACCTGGTTGTGAATGTACTTTAAATATTTCTTATTAAATCCATTCCAAGTTACACTTGCTGCTGTCTGGGTTAGCTGGCTGATGGTGTACTTATAGGATCACATGGGAACAGTACAGCATGATCTATCTAGTCAATAAAAACCCTTAACTTCCCTGGTCTAAATTATTTTTGTCATTACACTATATGCAGCCACAGTGAGATCACAGAAATTGTGCCTTTTTCCTAGCTTAGGCTTGATCCTGCCAACAATTACACATATGCTCAAAATTTACCAGTGAGACTGATGCTACTTAAGGATTTGGACCTAGCCTATTAACTCTCTGTGGCCAAAACTATCATTTTATTACACGTAGCTGTACAAATGGCTATCACCAACTGTACTGCAATATGCCATTTCTTCCTAGAGATTCCCCACTGTGAAATGGGTTTTTTAATATTCTTCCGTTACATTGTCTTGACTGAGTTCTGTGAGCTGGAAGGGCCATTGCAGAGGATAAGTGAGTGAAGTGCATCTCTGAGGGAGTCCCAGCCAACGGCATTTAGCACAACCAGAAGGCAAACAGGCCTTGGAGATCCCTCGCCTGCTCCCAGTTATCCCTTGCCAAACCCACAGAAATGTGGGATGAACAGGGAGTTCACACCCACTGCTCAGAAACTCCAGCTCAGTGGTTTTCCACCTCACAGACTCCTAAGTGTCGGAGCACTTGGGGAATTTAAGCCATCAAATAGAAGACTTTCTTTCCTTATAGTCCCTGCTGCACGCCTTAGAGGTGTGTCACAGAACTCAGAGAACCACTATTTTTGTGCAGTCTCAGACTAAAATGGACAGGATGTGTGTCTGCACCATGCTGAAGTGATTATTTGGTTACCAGACTGGAACTTGACTGTATATGTCCAATGCAGAGCATTTGACGTGCCTGAATCCATCCATATAGGTGTGACTTTAATACAGATTCCCAAAACACTTTTTTTTTTTTTTTAAGGGATAATCACCTAATGTTATTTGGGCTTCTGATCACTGCAATTATAAACCTAGTCTACCAGATGTGGTAGCTGTTCAGAATGATGGATGATATGGTTTTTCTGGCTATGAAGGTCTGTTTATTTTAATTAAAATGAACTGTTGTGATCTTCTCTATCAAGTTCTACCACAAGATAAGATGGTGGTTACCAGCAGGGGTGAATCAAACCAGATTTAATCAATTCAATGGAAGTTCTTGCAATGTTTTCCAAATGAGCTCCTGGTTGGTATATTGACCCTAGTGAAGTTAATGGGCATTTTGCCATGGACTCGAGTGAGGTCAGGATATAATCAATCACCCACACATTTGAGTTTATACTGCAGACAGAAACATTTTTACTCTCTCTATCACATCCTGAATAATAGCAAAGATAACTTCAATCTGTCTTTGTGATTTACCAGAATACTTTATTGCCCCCAGTAGTGACTTAAAGGCAAGCAGTGGTTTTTTTTTTTGTCTGTGGGGTTGAAACTGATGGAGAATGAGTGAATTGTACCTTCATCCAACCAAGAACAAGCAAGTAAGCTTAATTGTTGAATTTTCTGTAGAGAAAATTACAATTAAAAATATATTTATATACGCAAGTAGGTGATCTTTTTAAAATAACTCCTAGGTATATATGTATGACTTGTTTTCACTTCTATCTTTCTTTTAATAGTTAGGTTCACTTGGCATTTTCTAGGTGTGCGCAGGTAAAAAGTCTGATATTATATGTAAAACAGCCCTGTGTGAACCATGTAGTTTCATATTCCATTTTAATTAGGTTTTTACTTGTAATTCAGAGCATGATTTTGCTGCTAGCAAGGAATAGTAGAGAAGCCTTCCTGAGACTACTTTAACATATGTACATTCCTGTAGAAAGGTTGTGAATCTAATGGATAAAGTGCCTATTTTGTTTGAAGATTCACAACAGCTCACCTTTAGCTTTTCTCAAGGTTCTGTTTTCCTATATCTGTTTGTCAGAAAAGTTATGTTAGTTCTTAATTGTACTTATTCTTGCTTCATGTCTAAAGCAAATCTTCATCCAAGCTATTTTATTAGTAAGTTGAGCCAATGTAGTGTGGGAAAATAAACACAATCATCTGAATTTTTACTTCTCCTTAAACTAGCTTTATTAGGAAAAAGGAAGAACTATCCCAGTGTGCATGTCCATCCATTTAATAATCAGCACTATAAACTCTCCTTCAAAAAAATGCATGGCATTAATATGATATGATTGTTCCTCTGCTAACAAAGGCCCCTACATCTGCACTTCCAGAAAACTTTAGCCTAAGAGCTAGGCATCAGAAAAATAGTAAACAATTTAAATAATCATACTGGAACAAAAAAGATGTTCTGAATTTCACTGCAAATGTTATGGGCAACCCTAGTCTCTCTTAAAAACACACATTCATTGATCATAAAAGAATATACTCATGCATAAACCTCTCTCCTAGTAAATTAAACAGCAGTAAAGAATGTTCCCAGGCACAGGAACTCAAATTCTCTGTACACTTAAATGTTAAAATGATCTCTGGCATGTTTTTGGCATTGCCTGATTTGCACCTTCTCTCACATTTCCCAGGCACAGTTTGGGAGACAGTATAAGCCAGGGACCATTCCCAGTAGGCAGCTTGCAGGTAACCACCTTCTTTTACCAGGTAAGGGAGTACGACATGGGATATTCAGTTCCAGCTGGCACCATTGTCACAGAATAGGTCCGAACAACTTTAATTTAGTTGTATAATAAACTCTTAAGGAACTTCAGCACAGGGTGAATGGAGCTGAGTTAGCTTTACCATTAGGCTGCTTTGGGGTGAAAGCAACCTGCAGTTTACACTTCGGTATTTATACAAACAACCCCTATTTCACTGCAGTGTATTTGACTACAGGTAGAAAGATAATCCTTCTGTAGCCTTGGGACTTTAACAAAAGCATCCGCTTTGTTGGCATGTTTCATCTCTATGAAAACCTCTGGTAGAGGAGAGAAGTTTTGCACTCTTTTGACTGGGAAATTATGTTACATATAAAAGTTTACTTGATACATTGTTGTTACCATGAGGTTTGCCAAAAAAGCCTGATTCCTACACAACTAGGCCATATGAACCATAAGGTTCACTGCAGTGTTGGTGACCTAGTGGCTTTTGGCAGGATTCTGCTACCCAGCAAACACCTCATCTTCATCCTCTTTAGTTCCTTGAAACTGGATATTCAGTCATGTAGAAAATTAGCTCTCCTTCATGCCCACTTGCAGTTTATATAATTTGGGAAAGACTCATTTCTGCATTTCAACAAAAAGATTTTATGGTTCAATTTCTAGGTCCTATTGTCAAAATGATGTTCCTGCATGTGGAAAGAAATAATCGCAGGCACTTTCAGGATGCCTAGCTGTACAGGAGGTACCCATTTCGCACACAGACAGCTAGCTGTTCTGTACTGATAGATAAATGTTTTGTGCCTACAGTGATGCACAGGTCTGAACCATGTCCTGACCTAAAGAGTGCTTTCATCCTGCTCAGCACTTTGCCTGGAAATWTTCTTCCTTGTGAAAGTTGCTCTCAAGGGACCGAGCTCCTTTATTATTTCCAGCAGCTGCCTCCTTCCCCAAACTGCTTTTACGCCACATGGCATCTTCTCTGACCTGTACAGTTTTATCTGTCCCAAATGAAGTTTCTCGGTGCCTCATTCCTGCTTCCTGCATTAAAACACTGGAAAACAGTCTGGAACAGGATGACTTCAGATAAAAACCTTCAGTGTGCTCCCAGATCATATTAATTAATTGCCAGGATGAGTATTTTTAAAAAGAGAGGGAGAAAAACATRTTCTTCAGACTTTTTAAAAATCTCATTTTGTAGGGATATAATATCTTTCTCCAGAATAGCTCCTAGATGAATTTGTAATTATGAAAGCCCCTGCCTTGCAAAGACTAGCACAAACTCTGTAAAGAAAAATTAGTTCCTCAGGAAATCAAAGAGAATATAAAAGAAAGACTGTCCCTGCAAGATTACAGTAAAGCTAAAAAGGAGCTTGTATTAGCATCACATCCTGATGGAGTCCTTTTGTCAGGCAGGAATAACTCTGCAGACAATATTACAGATCACGCTCAGCAAAAGACTAGTATGCCCTGCAACTGAACTTCCTCACATGATATCAAAATGCGTTYCTATTGCCTTCACTGCAGCAGTATCCACTTTCAGTGGATTTAAACATAGCCAAAGCGGTGAAAAGGTTTATGTAAAACCCAAATATTTACACAGTGGAAAAAATATTGCAGACATTGGCAACAGAGGATATGCAGGAACTATGTGACAGGAATGCTCTGTGACTTTGTGCTGCGCAGAGGTTTGCATTAGTTCTGCCTGCTAAATGCAATGCATCAGACAACGTCACTGGGAGTGCTCGCTTTAAGTTGAGGTTATGATGCAAGTTCCCTCTGCTTTCCATAAGGGCTAGACGAACAGTTATCTAAACCCAGGTTCTTGAAAGAGCATTTTCTTTTTTTGAATAATATATATCCACAGGCCTTCTCACATCAGAGGATGCCAAAGTGTATTTTAATGATATACTACCTGACATGCACTGACTTTTAGGGTGAAAGACAGCAGGCAGCTCATGTGCTACTGCACAGCTGCAATATTAGGAGGCAGAGAAATTGTGGCCAAGGACATAAAGGTGAACTTGCTCTATATATTAGTCAGGAGATTTTTAACGTCTATGCTGCTCAGACAGAAACATGGCTTTTGAAGTCTGGTCTTGAATATTCAGCATACAGTGAGCTATAGGGAATTCAATTTATCTAATCCAAAAAAGAAGCAACAACTAAGTTTGTCACAGTACTTCTAGCAATTGATGCTAGAAATGCTACCAGTTGTGATATTTATAGTTTCATCTGAAAGACTGGAAATACCACTTACCCAGTCTAAGCACTGTTTTCACTGCCGGTAATGCCAAATACTACCTTTAAGCTTTCTTCCATGATGCTGGGAAAAGTTTGAGATGGACAAAAGCAACCTTTGTGCAAGATCACACATCAGGTGTGAGATTCAGCAGTGCTATGCTTGCTTAGGCACCAGAGCAGTCTCAATAGCACCTCAACACGTTATCCCCTGTCCTCCACTTCTTTTCTCTCCACAAAGACCTCTGTAGCAGAGGAGTAGTCTTTACATAATCTTTGAAAGCTGACATTTACTTCCCCCAAAACATGTCTGAGCTGTTGTCAGCTTCACCCTTTCAAACTCAACACAGTAAGATCAACAGCCCAGTGTCTAGTATCAAGCTCTTTTGAGACCGATGACTTCATGTGAATTTATCAAACTTGAGAGCCTGCTCCAAGCTGATTTGGAAGATGGAGCACACAGGAAAAGAGGAAACCGATGGTGATAATATTCAGGAGTGAAGAGTCATCTGATCTTTTCCCTTAGGATTTTTGGGGCTCAGATTTTCATGGGAAAGCTCTTTTTTCAAACTGACCTCATCTATACTGCATACCACAAAAGCAGAACTGTTTCCTAAGAAGTGCTTCAGGAACTAACTCAGGGGCCAGCGCGCTTTATGCGTTTGCCATCCAATCCATTGCTCAACTAGTCATTAAAGAACTGTCTTTCAACCACATGCAGCCATGTTATAGGAGGAATGAGAACATAATAATGTAAAGCTCTTAAAGATTCAATATATTTTCAGCCATGGGAAACATTTCAGAAAAACTGGAAGCAGGGATTGGTGTGTTTATTGAGTTATGGTGACTTTTGGTTCATATTCTGTTATGTGTTTACTGAAGGTGTTAAAGCACGGGTAGCATGGTATGTACTCTTAAGTCATACTCTTAAGTCCCACAGTGTGCTTTTAATACATCAGTCAGACTGCCCTTGCATTCATTCAGTGTGGAAGAGAAAACAGCCTTCCTGACCACCAGAGCTGCAGACTACTCATGGAATTAAAATTCAGTGTGACTTTCCCTCTGCTCTGTGCAGGATCTGCTATCAGCTATATCTTCTTTAGGCCCTTGCCCTATTCACCCCATAAAGTACAGATTCTTTCAGAACAATAGTACCTATACAATTTTGAATATAATTTTAATACAGTATGGGTGTATGATCTGCACACCTCAACTTTACTCAAAATGTTTTATGATCACTATTAAAAAAATAGCACTGTTGAAAAACGTATTGTACACCCTGCAACACAGTTCTCTAAGGTTCATAACTAAATCAAAACAAGTCTTAGCTCAAGAATATGAAGGGAGAGCATTGTTTTTGTTTATTTATCTCCAGAAGAACAATGCAAAATGTTTAACTTTCTGTCTGCTTTAACACTAAATCTCCTTTTATATTTAAAAATATCTAAAGTATAGATTTATATATTATGTATACGAAGAACATATATCATTTGTGTTCAGGAATAAGCAAGTCAGTTTTGCTTATATCTGCAAAATAAACTGTATATGGTTTAAAGTTCTTTCCTGTTGCCTGAACAGTGTTTGGGTATCAATGTAAATGAGAATCAGGTCCTATGAGAATTAGTACACGAAAGATATTGATGTCTTAATGGCTATAAGGATAGGGAGAGATAATTAATTCTTTCTTACCCACTTCCCCCAAATAAAAAATTTGAAATTTCATTTAAGCATTGAAATGCATTCATGTGACCTAATGGTATAAGAATTGAAATCAGTCTATAGGATAAACGCATGTTCATCATTTCAAATGTCATGCTAATTACTTAATACAAATATTTTCCCATAGCATCAAGCTGGAAGTGTACATTAACATTAAAATCATTAATATCTGTAAGTTTAATGACAGGTTGAACTACTAGAATTTATTAGAGTTCAAACAGTATGAACAATTAGTCYGTTCATTTTGCATCTGTTCATGTCAGTTGAAGCTGGATATTAGATATCTGATTCTGCATGCAAGCCAGTAAACATGAGAATTTACTGAAAAGAAACGAAGAAAAGAGAAAGGGTACTTTTCTGGCATCATTCTCATTGCTAAGGAAACCATCTCCTTGTTTTGTAAGAGTGTACAGTGCCTAATGTACCTCTGGTGTTTATTACATTTACTCCAGTACAGCTCATTTCATTGTTTGGCAGTAGAAAGAATTTAAAGTCTTATCACAACTAATGGATATGTTTTAAAGCATTGCCCGATAACTTATTCAGTTCCTCCAAATTTTCACTTTATAACCTGTATGTATATTTCGTCTGACAATTGATAAGGTTCACAGTTTGATATCTTTCGTATATCTGTTTACATTTTAGAAAATGTAAAAATAATATTCACTACCTGGGAACACATACAAATATTTTAAATAATATATGCAGTGCAGTGAGGAATGTATCCATTTTTATTTATTGCTTTCAAACAACAATAGCATACACATCACTGTATAAACACCAAATAGGATACTAAACTGGAATAAAGTAGCAGATCATGTAGACCGGGATAAAGTAATTGAATTACTTTGCACTTTATGGGCACGACTATACTGCGAAGCAGGAAAGGGCACAGAAGTTGGTTTAGACACTAGACTCCTGGGTGCCCACATTACTTAATTGTTAGCCCACTCTGATTTGGACTGCTTCAGTGCTCTCCAGGATAAATCTGCTCTAGAGGAGCCAAACACTAAGCACTGTGGATGCAAGCAAGACAGTGTCACTGGAGGCTAGGCCCTCTTTAATTTACCAGGTTACATATAACTCAGTGCATCTACACCAGAAAATGGAGTCCTTGCACAGACCCCTAGAGTAACAGGAGCCTGAGGGCCTGAGTGGCTCAGTGCATGTATTGCAGCCCAAAACTATATGGATTTTATCAGTTTGGCTCCAAATGCTGTGTTGGCTGGCAGAGCTGGCCCCGCACAGTGAGACTCAATCTAGACCTAAGGTGATACATTACATGGCACTGACCAGCACCCTGCAGATTTACGGCTCACATATTGCCAGCTCTGTCTTCTCTGCCCTAGGCCCTGTACTATTTCATTTTACAGACATACACTAAGCTTTTGTGTTAGGGGGACTAAACTGGTATTACCCACAGTGATTACTGATAAAGTGCTGAAATTTCCCACAGTTGTTAGAGACTGTTATATGAGGACCATCTTCTATTGGTTAAGAAGAATAGAAATCATGAGGAATCTTTTGGGAAAGCTACACTTTCTAAACCCTATCTACTTGACATTTTGATTCATTTCTGCTGCTGAATTTCTATGTTGTATAGTGAATGTTGCCTTGAAATATCCCATGATATCATTTCCTTTAACAAAACCTTTTTCTCTCTTAGCCTGGAGATAAAGAAGGAAGGGATAAGTCTTGATACTTTCTCCCCCTCAGAGATGTTGCACTTGCACTCTTTGTTAGTTCTACCTTCACTAATTGCATTGATATTTTTGGACACGACATGCAATGTGATTGTGACTAGTAAGTTGTGCTTTAATCACACTGAGTTCCACAAGTGTTTTCTGTCTCCTCGTGTTGTTTGCCCACTGAGCTAATGATAACATTTTCTCCAGTTGTCTCAGCTAAGCCTGCTCTATTGCGGCAGCCCTGTTCAGCATGTAACCACTTGACATATTCTTGGAACAGAGTAGAATAGACTGTTGTATAGGCTTTTAAGACTTTGCTGCCTTTGGTGAATCTGGATATAAATATTTAAGGGAAAAAGAGGCAAAAAAAGTTATCCATTCTCTTGATCACATTTTTAGTGTAATAAAAATTACCAAACTTAGCCTTAAGTTTATAAAATAAAATATTGCTAAAATTGCAAGGTTCAATCCTACCCTGACTCTAGCCTCAGAGATAAGGCAAGATAAAATCTGGCTTGTAGAATAAATAACCATAATACTTACGAAAATAAAAAATAACTCAAGTAATACATATCAGAATGCTCATTTACAGCAGCAGGGCTCATTTGGTGCTTCATGGGACAAATCCATCTGGTCTACCACATCTCACAAAGGAAACACAGGGAAGACTTTCAATCCAAGAACCTATAGCACAAATATTTATGCAAGCAGTAGCACGGTATGTACACAGGAAGAAGTGAGACTGCAGGCATTTCTTCTCCATACGCATTTGCACGGCTTGACACTTAGTGTTACATCAACACAAAACATTGCAGGAGGCCTCAAATTGGAATCCAACCACTGTAGCTGATGAGATTGTACCATCTCAAAGGTTTCATTGTATTATTTTCAAAACTCTAATATTTATAGTGTAGGCAGGATATTTCTATCCTTCTCCAAAAATAACATACCTCTACAGTGGCTGGGATTTTCAAAGGCAGCTGGGGGAATCAGGCCTGCTGCTGAGGGTTTGAAAGATATTAGATCCAAAATCCCTCGATGCTTAGAAAATGCCAGCCACTGTACATCATCCAGATACATCTTTTTCTTGAGTACGCACTAGTGATAGCCCAGATAACAACATGGGGGATCATCCTAACCAGATCCCCAGATTTGGCAGTTCTTTGGATTTTCCCCTCTAGCACCTTCCCATTTGCTTCAGCTCCACTGGTTCCCACTGCTTCAGAGAAAAGCTCCAGCCTCTGCTGTTGAGGAGAAAAACACTACCACCACCACCAMCAMCAACAAAACATAACAAAAAACACTTCTGCATTTCTCTTCTTTGTATGGGCACCTACTCAAAGGACGAGTCCCACATCCCTTAGCAATGTCCTGAGCTTGCCTTCCCTTTCTAAGGAACTCTCACCATGCAGAGGAAAACCCAGAATCCTTCCCCTTCCCAAAGTGCTTTTGCCCATAACACAAAGTTGCACCTTCAAGTTATTCTTTGGAGCACAGCTGGGTGAGACTACTTCAGCTGGCCCATTTTGACTGCCACGGTACATGGATGCAGAGTTTTGCCTACTGCTTATACAGAGCACCGATAAGTCTAACGCCATTGCCAGTGCTTTTGCGAGTAACAGGAGGTTACGGAGCTGTATAACTGCCCATTTTGCTCAAGCTGAAAAGCAAATGAAAATATCAGCATTTGGCTACTACCAGCGCCAGATGGAGACGAGAGAGAAAACAATAAGCAAAACAACACCAATGCACCAAGTGTAGTCAGGAGAGGTTGATAAAGCGACTCCTTCCTCCCCACGATTCCCTGAAGGTGTAGTTGCTTAGGACCTATAAAATTATCTCATTAAATGTAAAGGGCCTTTGGTCAAGTCTGTTGTTATCTGTCTTGAGTGCCTTTTCCATATTTTTGCAAATAAATCATGCTGCCTTTTGACATTTTCCCTGTTCAATAAGAAGTTGCTTATACTGTGGTGTGAGGCTTGTCAGAATGCTGCAGTCTGAATTAAAGAGCAATTTTAACACAAATGCCAGCTTTCTGCAAAAGCCTTCCCTTCAAGGGAGACTTGTTTCCTTTATGTTCTCTGCCACTCTGAGGGCATCTGTTTATGTAGTGGAATACTTGTAGATTATAGAAAGGTAGATTTAAACATTTTATTTTAACACTTTGTGAGTATTTAAACAGTTCCAGGGTTTCGTATCTTTAAACCACTTAGCATTGGTCTTTTGAAGTCTGGTGGGAACCATACTTGTAACTTAAAACARAGTGAGGCAGATGCACAGTACTTTTTGAACCTTATTTTGTATTCTAAAACCCCTATATCCAATCTGGACAGAGGCATAAAAGTCTAATAAAATTAGCCTTGTGCAAAAACACACTGAGCTTCCACGATTTCTTTCCTTTTTACATAAACTTGCCTAGGATTAATTCTTTTAATTAGAGTATAATCTCCTAAGTGATGCATATATTGCACAATCTTATCTGTTTCTCAGATACTTCTTATCATGAGAATTTTCCCCCCATCTGTTCAAATGCAATTGCAAAATGTAATGCTAAAATCAACAAAATGTATATTAAGCGTATTCATCACTAAGTCATAGAGCCACAGAAGTATCAGAGGTGTCTCTAAATGGTATTTATCTCTTCTTGGTTTCACATGAGGTAGGCACCTAAATACTTTTATGGACCCAGGCCTTTTAATAAATGTAGTATCCTGGGGTCTATATTCTTTTTAATTAGAGTTGTTTTTCTCTTCTTTCCATATGTTACATTTATCCAGACATAACTTTGTCTTACTTATCTTACTTGCAGAATCTAAAGTTAATGAAGTAATACACTTAGCTTTATTGTTAATAAAGAGAACTGGTATTTCAGATTCTCTAGATGCTCTGCCGAAATTTCTGTTTGGTAAAACAGGCTGTGAAACAGCCTTCTGGAACTTGGTAATTTCATTCCATCTCCAAATTTATTACACTTGTATATTTTGATCAGCAGAGCAAATTAAGAATAGTCTATGCAGGTTTGAACAAAAATATTAATGTGTCATGTATAAATCAATTCACTGCATTCCACAGTGCTAAATGCAAATCATTTCCTTAGACAGTTTGTCTAATTAAAACAAATATCTATTAGAATTTCCTAAAAATAAGATTTTATATCCCCTTTAAATTGATTTCTTATATATTGCACTGCAACAGAGCCATCACTCCACTTTCATTTAGGTCATTTTTGTGTCTGTGACCAATGGTTTAGAAATTTTACTTTCTTTCAGCAGACATATCCGCCTCCAAACTGTATCATAATAAAACCTTCAAGATGCACACCAAGGGCAAGAAAATTGTTAATGTACTCTGCTTCATAACTTATTTCAGAAATTTTCTTGGCATCAGATATGCTATTTGCAGAAATGAGCATAAGTTCAGCTATTCTCAGATCCACTTCTTGAGTCTTTGAGTCTCTCTTAGGGACATATTGGCCTCTTTAAAGTCACAAGACTATCATCTCCCCACATCCCATCCACCACACTTACAATTATTAGCATTCTTTTTACCCTTCTCTGTATGTTTGCACATCTCTGGGCCAATCCATTGACTTGAGTGGAATTCTGACATTAAGCAACACCAGCCACCAACTTTTCTGCTCAGTAGGTGACAGCCTCCTCTGCCCATGCATCTAGGGACCCAAGCATTCACCATTTTGCTCTTGCCAAAATGCCCCTATATTTCGTTCAGAAAACAAACTTTCTTTGTAAGTGTTGATATTTCCAAAGAAACAGAAAATTCTTATCTGTGACCGGTAATAGGCAGTGCTGTTCCTTTTCAATTGTGCTGCGGAGCATCTCTACCACAGCCTCAGTCTGGAAGCCCCAGACACCCATCTGGGAAGACGGGAGCAAGTTCTAGTGGCTGGCTGGAGGGAGCAACCTCTTTCATTCATTCAGATGTATGTCCTGTTCTGGTTGCAGGGCCAGGCAATCACTTATCTGCTCACACACTACACACGGAAGAGGATGCATGGTATATCGGTTGGCACTGATGGGAGTAAAAGTCCTTTCAGCATGTCCTTCTCCCGTAAATCTGCAGCTGGACTTGACAGCCACAGGGGTTCTCAGTGTAATGGTCTCACCACAATGTTTGCAATATTGTGGTGTTGGAGTTGACCTTGAAGAAAATGTATGAGATCATTCTTGTTTCATGCTCAGAATGCCTGCATGTGCTTTTGCAGCTAACTATGCCTATGGCGCTAACACCAGAGCATGAGCCTCACCAGTACTGACCCCTGAGGGACACCGCTAGCTACAGGCCTCCAACTAGGCTGCACCACTGAGCACAACCCTCTGAGCTCTGCCATTCAGCCAGTTCTCAATCCACCTCACTGTCCACTCACCTAGTCAGCACTTCCCAAGCTTGCCTATGAGGATGTTATGGGAGACAGTGTCAAAAGCCTTGCTGAAGTCAAGGCAGACAACATCCGCTGCTCTCCCCTCATCTACCCAGATAGTCATACCATCGTAGAAGGCTATCAGGTTTGTTAAGCATGATTTCCCCTTGGTGAAGCCATGCTGACTACTCCTGATCACCTTCTTTTCCTCCACATGCTCGGAGATGGCCTCCAGGATGAGCCGCTCCATCACCTTTCCAGGGATGGAGGTGAGGCTGACTGGCCTGTAGTTCCCTGGGTCCTCCTTCTTGCCCTTTTTGAAGACTGGGGTGACATTGGCTTTCTTCCAGTCCTCAGGCACCTCTCCTGTTCTCCATGTCCTATCAAAGAATATTAAGAGCAGCCTAGCAATGACGTCCACCAGCTCCCTCAGCCCTCATGGGTGCATCCCATCGGGGCCCATGGACTTGTGAATGTCCAGTTTGCCTAAACGATCTCTAACTCAATTCTCCTCGACCAAGGGAGTCTTCCTTTCTCCAGACTTTCTCCCTGGTCTCCGGGGTCTGGGGTTCCTGAGGGCTGGTCTTAGCAGTAAAGACTAAAGCAAAGAAGGCATTCAGTATCTCTGCCTTCTCTGTATCCTTTGTCACCAGGGCCCCTGCCCCATTCAGTGGCGGGTCCACATTCTCCCTAGTCTTCCTTTTGTTGCTGATCAAAGAAGCCCTTCTTGCTGTCCTTGACATCCCTTGCCAGACTGCATTCCAAATGGGCCTTGGCCTTCCTAGTCACATCCCTGCATACTTGGACGACGTTCCTATAATGCTCCCAAGTGGCCTGTCCCTGCTTCCATCTTCTGTGCACTTCCTTCTTCTGTTTGAATTTTGCCAGGAGCTCCTTGTTCATCCATGCAGGTCTCCTGCCCCCTTTGCTCAACTTCTTGCTCATTGGGATACACTGCTCTTAAGCTTGGAGGAAGTGATCTTTGAATATTAACTAGCTCTCTTGGACTCCTCTTCCTTCTAGAGCCCTATCCCATGGGATTCTTCCAAGAAGGTCCCTGAAAAGGCCAAAGTTTGCTCTCCTGAAGTCCAGTGTTGTGATCATACTTTTTGCCCTGCTTCCTCCTTGCAGGATCCTGAGCTCCACCATCCCATGGTCAYTGCAGCCAGGACTTCCCCCAGCCTTCACATCTCCAACCAGCTCTTCCTTGTTTGTTAGTACAAGGTCCAGCAGTGCACCTCAGCAGTCCATGCCATGTATAGYAGACAAATAAAAATATTCATTAACTCTGTCTCATCTTTACCTGAAAAGAAGTTGCTTATTCTCAGATAATCACATAGCTTTCAGCATATCACTCAATTTGACTATGAGTGACAAAATGAGACTTTATCCAGGAGGAAATTAATAAATTTTCTGTGAATTATTTTAAGACAAATATCTCTTAGGTGAAACTGAAAAGTTCAAACACTCTGAAATCAAAATACCATGTAAGATGCTATACAATACCAAAGCATACTGAAAGTCAGTTACAAAATGCACAGTCTTTACTTATATTTTTGGAACAACACATTTTATGAAACACTACATTTCTGGATGCTAGTTAAGAATATGGCCTTTTGTGTCATTTTAACCTCTTGCACAAATCTCAGTAGATGGACTCTATAATCCAACAATCATCACAATCAATGCCTTGTTATACTGTTGAGCAGAAAAAGGGTTCTTTGACAGGATGATTCGGTGTTATACACGCTAATGTGAGCCATAACATCTACAGAATAGCTCACGAATAYCCAAAATACTGTTCAGCACTCTAGTCAGAGATGTGTTTTACTTAGCCATAGTGTCAGATGCAGTTTCATTAACCTTATTTCTCTTTCTTTTCTGTAAGGAATAATTCTGTTGTAGCTTAGACTCACCAGGATACAATGTCATGGATACCAAGTAGAGTAAATAGTATTAACATAATATGCACAGTGCTTCCAATTTCCATGCTTCACACAGGGAGATGTGTAATGACTAGAGTCTGACAGTTTAATTTATTCAGCCTTATTACACTGGTTTGTTAAAAAAAACCTTCAATTACAGATTCATTTTCCTTTTCTTAAACCATGAACATGGAAGTAATTTACTTCCATCCTCCCTTAATTTTTAACTGACCTGTATTGCATAGTATTAATAAAAGAACTCAGATATTTTAGATGTCAACCAGGACCCAGTCTGTAGTCTATATTTAAAATTCTGACTGCTTCTTGTTATTGGCCTCATTCCACAGTTGCTCAAAGTCAAAGAAAATTACCAATAAATTAGTTAAATGTATATTCAGAAGATGAGCAAAGTCAGAAAAAAGATATTAGAAATAAGTTTCAGGATACAAGGAGGTAGTTTGTCATAACAGGAAGGAAGTTTTTTTGTCTTCGATTTTAGCAAAGTTGTAAAAAGAAAAAAACCATAATCTATAGTATGTCAGAAGTTGATGGAAATAAATTAATTGAAAAAATTGGCAAAAGTGTGTTTATGCTTCTGGAACAGAACTTTTCAAAGAGAACTAACCTACAAATTTAGTTCAAATGTCCATCATAGGTCTGCTGTGTAATCTTAAGCAAATTAATTCTGGTCATATTTTTCAGTGTATTTAGACACCAAATCCCTTTAGGCATATTTAAATGTCTGCCACTTAAATAACTTGGAAGATAATCAGCCAATCAGCCTGTCTGTGTCATAAAGTTCATTTCTAATGCGAGGCTGATGGGTATGCTGACCTTGCTCAGAGATGTGACGGTAAATACAGTAAATACTGGAGTTACTTTGACAACATATAAAATAAAACACATGCAAGAAAGTTTGCTTGTGAAATGCACTGTTGTGAAACTTTGCCAACATTCACAGAGCTCAGATTTTGATTTTTTGCTTTGTGCAGTTCTCTGACTGTCAATTTCTAAGAAACTTCCCCTTCAGTAGTAACTGAAAGTACAATAATTAACTATGTTGGAATAGCTAACCCGTCCAGATCACATTACAGCCTGAAGGCTCTGAAAGTTTGTTTACCTGTGAAAAAGTTTTGAAAGTTCTACCAGCATAATTATTCTGATAATTAAACACTCCTGGTACGTAATGCCTCTCTGAATGCTCTTATTTTTAACCCCTTCTAAAGTATCATAACGTAAATCAAAATCCCCTATCTTTTCACTTGAACTTTTTGTAAGGTAACAGTAACCACATAAAAGATGGTTAATCTAAGTCATGCTATCTTGTGTTTGTTGCACACTAAGAACACACATAAACAGCGATCATTGCTCAGCTGATGCATAGTAACTTATCAAGTCACAGATCACGTAGGTGAATCCTGAAATCCATGCTTCACCTTAAACGAGCATATGCTTTCCATGCAATCAAGCCTCTACACTCCAGTGCAAATTCAACATAGTGGTCTCATCACTTAGCATCAAAAGCAGCTTCTGATGAATGAAAATGATGCAGAAGTTCAACTGTGCAATCCAATAGTCCATTCATGTTCAGAGAGAAGTGGAAGAGTTTTGAAAATCCAGGGGATATTTAGACAAGTAAATTGATCTTAATGTCATTAATAATAAGAGAAATTCAGAAGGGTCCCTTAAAGGCCAAAATATGTTCATTTTGAATTACTTAATGCAGCAATATTCTGTTGGGTAATTCAGTGTCTTTTCCCCCTTTCTTTTCTTTCACAATAAAAATGGGTACATTTTTTTCCTAATACAAATGTGGTAACATCTAATTGCTTCACAAACATGCTGTGCCAGTGCTATCACTACAGAAGGAATCTCTCTGTTGATCAAAGATCTCTATCTGGTTATTGTTTCTCTACTGGAAGTGATATCCTGCCAAACACAGCTCACTCACAGCATTTGCTCCAGCTCTGCTAGACTGCTGTCAACATATTTGAAAGTGCTGAGGCTTGCTAATATCTTTTGTTCCTGGGCCAATGCCAGCTACTTGGTGAGGTGACTAAGCTAGTAATATTGAATGTAATTCCACAGTCACAAGTGTAGAGACATGTAAAAGCATCCCTCAACAAACCAAATATTCCTAGGAGCCCACAAACTTGCAAAGTTTTGACAGCAAATAGGATGAAAAGCTGATAGACCAAGAAGTTGATGCCATGTAATACCAAGTAATTTCAAACAAGGCCAAAAATGCTCTAGAGCCACTACTTTTCCAGTCACACAAAAGACTAGGACTATGTAAACCATTTCACAGGAAAACTCTTTCTAGGGAGTTTGGCTCCATCATAATGCACCGCCTCTGTGTGTCTGGCTCAGGAAGGCTTTGCCCCTGGCTAGTGACTCATCATGTAGAGTTTCATAATACACCAGAAAGTGCTGAGTGTTCAGGACCCCTGTCGTAAAGTAATTTTCACTTAAATGCAAAACAAGTCTGAGAGAGAAATCAAAATTTGCATAAACACCCTAAAGGAAACTTCCAACAACATACTTTCTGAAATCAGGCTGACCTGTGAACAGTTTGTAGCTCCTGAACGACTACTCAGTACAAAAGCATGATTCAACTCTTCAGCAATTCTTTTAATAATCTAAGTCCTGCTAATGCTCCTTGTTTGTTCTGTAGTAGCCAGAAACTCTTCCTTGACAAAGTGCTCTAAGAAAGGACATCCACCTTCACACGTCACCAGGATAAATACAAATTTCAGTCACTGTCCATCCTGGGAGTGCTTTTACCATACTCTTTTAACTGGCTAGACCACAATTATTAACAGGTTTATTTGACAAGAATATAATTTCACATTGGACAATCTGAAATACAGTGCCACAGCAAGGTAACAAGATAGTGCCCTCACTCAGAGGTGAATTTGGAGCACCTCAAGAGTATTTTGGTAGTCAGCTGTGGGAAGAAGAATGAAACAGGACTGCAGAATCACCTTATCCTACCTTGGTATAAATAGTTGGGTAGAAATTCCTCAGTCAAGTGATTCTCTAACTGCAAAACGCCAGATTGTCAAAAATGACATGTTAGTGAGGAAAGGGCTTTCATTTCAACACATATTTGATCTTGAAAACATTTGAGGGGGGGAAAAAAACATTTTGAACCTGTCAAAATATCTATTAGCATCATTATCAATTGGGAGATTCCAACTTACCTCTTCTAAATTACTTCTTATTTCAAAATTCAAGCTACCTCAAACTATCCAAACTAACCAACCAAAAATCATTAAAAATAAATGATCTATTTCATTTCACTCATGAATACTTTTCAAGATTTTGATTTTTTCATCCTGATTTCAGAAAGGGCCAACACTGATATTATAAAAAATATATGAATGTAAGAAAAACATTTTACTTCCAAAAATGAGTTGCAGTTGACTCCCACTGTGCTAGTTTGCAGAGACCTACAAGCAGCAGTCTACTGTCTTATACCATACCAAGTGACCTTTCTTAGCATTCCTACAGTTTTGTTTTCTGCAGAGCACTTCAAAAATTCACACATTTCTTTTTCCAGGATCTTTTCTTTATAGATATTTTTCAGGTGATTTTTTTCCAGAGTTCAAATGCACTGTAACAGCACAGGTGGCGTTCATCATCTCCCAGCTTACAAGGTGTGACAGGTTCTGTGACTCAATTGTGGGCCATCCCTGCTAATGTGGATTAATGGGGAGGAGGTTTGCAGTTCCAGATTTCTATTGTTTGTCTGTTAAGTGTCTAGAAGATCCTGTCATGGCTGCTGAGTAGCAGCCAACAGCTGCCTCTTGTTATTCACCTCCTTTCATTCTTCTTTCCCTCCTCATTGCTTCCATTTTCTATTGCAGTAATGAGGGAAGATTAAAGAACTGCCAAAGATGAGGAACATAGAAAATGCAGAAATGAAAGGAAAGTTGCATGGACTGCAGATGACACTCTAGAGCCTGTGCTGAAGTGAAGGTCAGAAGCTTAAGTGACTGGGCATGGCATATTGCCCTTGTTCCCCTGGATTTTAGGGAACCCCCTAAAATCACTCTCTAAAAGAAAAAAAAATCAGGTCAAATTGTGTTGCATGAAATAAGAAATAATAAACTGATAATGGAAAAAGAGCCCAAAAGGGATAAGCATTCCTAGGGATCCAGAACACTGTAGGGGCTGAAATGTACAATTATTTTTAGGTTTCCAAGCATTAGTCTACAACTAGAATCTTTCTTAAAAAACAACAACAGCAACAACAAAAAAACAGTTATTTCCAGCAGAAACAGGAATTTAATACAACTCCATAATATCACACAATGCAAATAATGTAAGCAGGAGAACTGCACATAATTCTACTTATAAGCTACATAAATTTACCACTAGTGAATTAAAGAACAAATTAGTATTGCCTGGGATTAAATTCCTTGTGATGCGTTGCCTGAATTTAGAAATGATGTTACCCAACAAACATCTCACCTTAAGCTATGGGAGAGCCATGTACTGATAGACAGGAGGAAAAAGGGACTCAAGGATGTGTGTATTGTTTTCCCAGTTAAACAAAAAGGCTTTCTACAACTGGGGAAGGCCATGAGATATTTACATTAAGGGCACTTTGCAGGGAATATACTTTCCTTTAATAATTTACAGGGTAAATGATTCAGTTTCATAATACAAAGCGTTAGGGAGGGTATTCTAGGCAGAGAATAGCTCTCTATGAATTATTTTTAAAGTGCCTGTCATGTAATGTGGCAACTTTCAGTTCCAAGTGCATGCTCTTTGTGATAATATAGAAGTATTCCTAGAGGTGTGAACTATTTAAAAGGCACAGAAATCATCTCAACTTGACCTTCAGTWTACTGGTACCTTTTTATCAAAACTCCTGAGAATTCCCATGACTGCTACATAATACACTGCTATCCTGTTTGCTTAAATCAGTGGAAGAACAAAATGTTATATATACTGTCTTCTTGTTTTATATTTATATAGAACTTAGTACTGTGTAGCCTTGGTACATAGCTACAGCTCTTAACCCCCACAGCAATAAAACGACAATATTTAAAATTAGAAAGTGAGGTAGAAAAGGTATCTGCTCAGAGAWAAAGTTTTGAATTGCTGACTTTAAAATTGAGTCTCCAGTTACTGCTTACTGTTGTATCAGCACCACCTACTGGTGGATCATACCCGTTTTCTTTGCAACGCTATCAGTAAATTTTATTTTCCCTTTACTTTCTATTTGAGCTCTGAAAATACTTGGGGGACATTAGAAAGAATGATCGTTGTTTTCTAAACTCTGTTGATGTCACATAGAACAATTTGTCCTGAACGTTATTTGTTGTAGTGAGTGTAGAATAAGTGCCTTACCCAAACATTTTAAATCCTGATTTAGGCAAAACTTGTCCTGAGGCAGATGGTTTGCCRCTAGAAAGGTAGGAAGGGGAGTTGGCTTCTGGCTTGTATAATTTTTTTGCATGTAATCTAATTCATCATCTTTTTGCAACTGAAACAAAATGGGATTCATTGGCACAGTAAATGATCCTGAAAAGATTAGTATATACACTTCATTTCACATGTTAATAGTCTCAGCATCTCAAGGGAAAGACTCAACTCATTTGACCTAGTCGCACCCAGGCTCATGCCACCGACTAGCTGAATGGGTCTGACTAGATGTGAGTCACCAGGAAGGCTCGATCCCTCCAGCCTGGCCCTGACCCTCCCTCTGCCAGGCATGCCAGTCTTGTGGATCCACCTCCCCCCTCACTGCGGCTGAAACTGCTCTTCCCTGTTGCTGAGCTAAATCCCTTCAGTTCTGTTTACCCAACCCAACAGGATCTATCTAGCTTTTGAGGGGTTAGTTTTCTGCTTCTTAACACATTAAATCTGCTCGCATGAGTACACAAAGCTGCAGGGCAGGAAAGAAGAAAGAAAGAGGAAAAGGGATCTTCAACTTTTGGGATCAACAAGCTATTAGGCCAGCTCACTCTATTTCACACTGGGAGAAGGGTGTCTCAGCTCTCTCAAAGTCAGAGCAACAGGTATCAAGAGGTATCATTCATCCCATGCTAAAAAAGGAGTCTAACACTGGTTGGGTGCATGCCCCTTCTGAGGTCTCTCTGCAATAGACACTCTACCAATCTGACAGCTAACGTTAAATGTATATCCAAGCCAAAGTTGTTTATGTGGGACTGATGTCAGCAGTTGTGTCTGAAGAAGGCCTGTGTACCTATATATTTTAGACACATTGAAAAATTGATGGTTGCATGTTTTTTTTTCTCCTGTAGTGAATGCCAGGGAAGGGTCATGAGAGGTGTACTATTGTTAAAAATATTAGAAATACAGAAATTCAAGATCAGGAGGCATTTCAAAGGCCATGAAGTCCAGTCTATTTCTATTATTTGATGATACAATATATCAATCTTTTGCTAAACTGAAGTTAAATTCTACTTTATTTTTGCCAGATGTTTCTCTGTACTATCAATAGAAATAACATATACAGGATTTGGCCTACAGTCATGGATTTCCTTAACCTTACTATTTACCCTAACCTTGACCATATTATTCTATTTCATTTAAGATGGATGTTCATCCCTTGGTATCATGAAAAGTTAGATTAATCATATGCAAATAGTCTTATGTAAAATATCTTTGCTCATGGAGAAAGGGTTGCACAATTAAACAGAAGAACAAGAAATGGAGTGCCGAGGGTAGACTAAGTTTACTGAAATATTACTGGGGAGCCAACGCTTGTGGTCATTGTTTGTTTAATGGCAAAGACTACTTCATATTTGCCAGAGGCTGTGACCACATAAACCTTTTTTAGGCTGGTTTATGAAGAAAATTTAGGTTATGTGATTATGCTGTCAGTACACCTTTTTATCCGTTAGTCCTTTCTCTTACCCTTGATGAACCCACTAGTCAGTTTCAGCTGAGTTAGACTGAGAAGCAGAGGTCTCAAAGTGAGAGGCAGAGGCCTCAAAGATACCAATTTCCTACAAATGCAAGAAATAGGTGCAAATAGGTGCCTAAGTGAAGCAGAGAAAGCTTATTCATGGATCTGAAGAGGGAAATGAGGGATAATAAAGTCTATTCGTATTACTGTGAGACAGCCAGACAGTCAAGCAGGACATATGCAGCTCCAGACAAGCCACAGCAGATGACATCCCTGGTCCAAGCAACGGGCTAAAATAGGTAGCTAAGAGACAAGGTAAGGGAGATGGGACATGGCAGTGCGAGGAGTCTGGGGACACGAAAGAGCACAAAAGAGACACAAAAATGGTGCTGCAGGGGGCCAGAGGTACTGAAAGGGCTGTCGGGAGCATGGGAGAAGGAAAGTACCTGGTATTTTGGTAGCAATGGCACTGAGGAACTGGAAAGGGATATAATAGGAGGTATAAAGGGAGAAATGGAAATAGGGAATGTGGAATACATATTTTGGGAACTTGGCTTCCTTAGTTCTGCGGAACAGTTTGTCTAATACTTTTATCTTCACAAACTTCCCATTTGCAGCTGTGGTAAGAGGTCCATTGCAGGCTTGCTGCTTGTAAACATGCTCTCACAGCAATGTAAGCATGGCCTTACTGCTTTTCCTTGTCCAAATGCTTTCCTCCTGCAGTCTCTCAAATCTATTTTATAGCTTGTAGTGCCTGCTTCACTGCAGAACTGTTAAACCTCTGAAACCTTAATCTTCCGCTGTACTTTGCCCCTGCACCCATTAGTTGTCCTGAGGGAGACAAGATGTCTACTAGAGCATCATAATGAAGTAAATATATGTTAGGACTGGCAATATTAATTTAACTACTCTGATTTTTTAGAGCATCTGCAGGAAGAATTAAAAGACATTTTAAAAAATCCTTTAAAACACACACAAAAAAAACCCTATTTTGCTTTTTATTTAATTTACTTTAAACAAAAATGCATGTGTATTGCTCCTGGGAAATTTATTTGAAATCTTTTAATCCCCCCATTCTCTTTTCTGTGTATTCTTGAACCCTTTTGTTACATACTGTCAACTGCAAAGTTAAGGCTGTTAGGATTTAYCTTCCTTTCAAAGCTATTGAAGCATTTTGTCCACTGTAACTGGAACCAGTTCAGTTCTTCTGGTATATGCTATAACTGGAGTCATAGTTTTGGGAGGGTTTTTTTTCTCCATTCTCTCTTCTTCATCTTTCATTTTATTCTACTATTCCTATTCTTTTATTCTGGCAAAACTCAACCAGAAGAAGGAAGTATACAGAAAGTGGAAAGGGGGACAGGCCACTTGGGAGGAATATGGGAACGTTGTCAGAGTATGCAGGGATGCGACGAGGAAGGCTAAGGCCCGTTTGGAATTAAATCTGGCTAGAGATGTCAAGGACAGCAAGAAGGGCTTCTTCAAATACAT
>NW_020451271.1:253431-259573 GCF_003343035.1 Apteryx rowi
AACATGAGGAAAAACTTTTTCACTGTGAGGGTGACAGAGCACTGGAACAGGTTGCCCAGAGAGGTGGTGGAGTCTCCTTYTYYGGAGATAYTCAAAATGCGCCTGGATGCAATCCTGTGCAATGTGCTCTAGGTGACCCTGCTTGAGCAGGGGGGTTGGACTAGATGATCTCCAGAGGTCCCTTCCAACCTCAGCGATTCTGTGATTCTGTGAAAACTTTGCAAATGTGCAGTTCTTGTCACATAAAAGCCAAATGCCTGTCACGTGTAGATCCCATAGCTGAACACTACACTACTAAATGTTTTCAATATCCTAGGCAAATATAACTTGCAAAAAAGTAATCACTGATGACACACTTGCAGAAAACTAAGCAGCTCTGAGAAAATGAAGAGTCTTTGGAATGTTGCCGTTTTACAATTATTGTAAAATTATATCCGTAACAAAATCTAATACAAATTGCAGAGCTAAGCCAAAGACAATGAAATGGCAGAACATTAAACATCAACGGAAAAAAAGTCTTTTTAATTATTTCAACACATTGAGTTATAKTGGTGTAAAGCTTCAGAAATTAGCAGTAACAACATGTTTTCAATGGACTGTGTTCTGTTTGTTATAAGGGTAATATGTTTCTTTTTTAATACAGATGTGAATTTTTCAACCCCTAGGAAATTTCCTTTGCCTTATCATGTACATTGTGATCATAGGCCATGACAACTCACTGTGTTCACCCCAAACCTTTTCTTGCTCCTATGTCATTTCCTACGAGAAATTTCACTCTAACACAGTTCTTTTCACAGTCACAAAGCATACAGGTCCTCCTCCCTATTGCCCTTTCTAGTACAAGCTCCATGGGACTGTAGCTCCTGCAGAAGCAACACAACCAGGGAATTACTCACAAAACCTGTCTCAGAGAGTTTCATGTAGCAGATGAAAGTGAATTTTGTCATCTTTAGTATTATTTTCCTCCCGAAGAATATTACCAAGTCCTCTTAAAATCAACTTCAGAGACTGTTAGATTAAGCCTTGACTGGCCTGGCCAGTTTTCCACAACAAAGCTACAAGTCAGTAAAGCACGGACCGATGGGTTCCTGCTGCATCACCTGTAGGCAAATAGTTCTGTAGGGATGCGATGTTGTCTTTTACATGCTCCTAGCAGGATCTCTGATATCTTTGCATCCTCTAGACCTGATCTTAAAATCCTAGACACACACTATGATCACTGAAATGATTTTTTAATTAGAAAACCTGCAAATAGTAGATTAATGGAAGCATGCTAGTTTGGTTTTGGGGTTTTAGCTGAACATTTCTTCACAGATGGTCAGGATCACCAAAGGAGACTGTTCACCAGCTCTGGCTTTCCAGGCCCTGATCCCTTTCTGCTTTGGAGTTAGTAGGAAGGCTGGCTAGATGAATCTCCCTTTTTTCTCTCCAGCCCCAATTCAGTTAATGGAAATCATAACAGTAAAAAGGACTATTGATTCATTAGTAACCAGGCAATTTTTGCAGATGTACATAATAAAAAACAGCACTATTAAAAGAAGTGTAAAGATCTTTAAAAGAGTTACTTCACAATGGTAATCAAAGCAGTGTCAAATTCTGTGATTCAAAATATTTCTAATTAATTCCAGTCACACTGTCTTTCAAAAAACTGCTAGTATATTACTGCATACTGTATAATTGTTTCTAGGCACCCTGATAGCATATAATGGCATAATCTTTTGTCTGTCTAGCTACATTGATTTTGCCTGTTTGTAATGCATGTTGTAGCAGATCTAAACACTGAAAAGGAAAGATTTCATTAATTAGATTAGTTCTGGCATGCAAGTTATTTACTGATTTCTGTGTACATACTTACAGCACTATGCATTTTTGGCAGAAAACAAAACAAATGGGTTTAAATGAATGCTGTATCAGCACTATCTCATTTGGTGTTAGAATAAGTAAGATACAAGGTTTCTAATCAAGATGTTCAATTTGACTTCAGAAGTACCTTTAAGAGTTTATATGTTGCCTATCTTCATTCTCTAAACCCTAGACTGGATTTTGTTTGTCTTCTCCCTCTCTGCTCCAAAAAGAAAAAAATATATTTTGAGCCTGGAAATTTACCACAGACATGTTGTTTGATGCCAAGTCAGTTATAAATTAGGCATTCAAAGTCTAAAGGTTGGAGAATGAATGTCCAAAGCATTTCTAGCAAGAATTTGGTGTCAAGAGGTAGAATGTTCTCAAGAGCTAAYGATCTCCTGAGATTTCAGTAAAAACCTCATTCTTAAAGTTCTCTTGAACTCTGTTTGAAACATCTTTTCCAGCTGCCTCAATTACCTGGTCCCTACATCAGATACTTCTCAGAGCTCCAGAAACAATGTGCCTTCTCAGAGTAATGGCTAAGCACACACCACAGGGATATCTACCTCTGCCCTTCCCTACCACTGCCATCCTCCCTAGTGCTCACATGACGTGAATCCAGTTTTGACCAGCCCCAGGTCAGATGTATCCGTTCCTTCTTACTGTCTTGGCAAGTCACATCTGAACCAAAACTAAACTAAAAGAAAATGGTACTTTCTATGCACCTCTTAGCCTCATAGTGGTAAGACCTCATCAACTACAGCAGCCAAGTTCCAGTTTTGAGAACTCCTGTAAAAAACACATCAAAGTATCAAAAGCTCTCTTGATTCCACCAGAATGCCTGTCTTCCTTTGAACCCTTTTTATGTAGAAACATTGCTGACAGACTTTTCTGAATATCCTGTATTCAAAGTACTGAAAACAGGAGGCTTTTTGTCAAAGAGTAGAAATAGGTGTTTGACAAGTGAGCACAATCAAAACAGTTATTCTCTATCTTTTCCAAGCAAAAGGAAGTGGACTGTATAGAAGATCCCACAGATTGGATGCAGCTAGTATGTTGCCAGTTAAACTATGTTTAGTTAAGGAATGTACTTGGATTAAACTCTCTGATTTTTCCATCTTTTTATATAGATAGATAGATAAAATCAAGATTTTTTGACATTTTAAATACATATTTCTTATTTATTTTTGAAGATACATGCACTCCTCTTTTGTATATTATTGAAAATTACCTAAACCTACTTGTTGCCTAATAGATAAAAAGGTCTCCAATAGGTTTCTGAGTTTTTGCATAATCCCAATGAGCCAATGTACAATTGTTTTGTATCTTAAATTTTTGGTGTTGTTTTTGTTTAGACAGCAAACTTATTCTGGCATCACCAGTCCATACAACTCAAAGTCCTAGCACTACAGTGTCAATCTTACTTGAATGTCAGTCCAATAAGTAAATACTTACGTGGTGTCTTGGGTATCTATCTCAGCCTCTGAGCCCGTTACACTGATTGTTTCTTAGTGCTTATAAACCTGAAAATATAAATTTTATTTCTAACCCTATCCTGATTATTCTTTTTAAAGCCTCTACATTGCTTTTATTTTAATGTCTAAAGAAATTATTATTATCTTACCTTTGTTATAGCTTTTATTTTCTTTCCTTTTCTTCTTCTCTTTTATCTTACATCTACAATTGTAGGGGTTTTGTTTGAATTTTAATAATTGTTTTTCGTTATTTTTGCTTGCATATTAATTATATATTTACTTCTGGACAACACCAACTGCACCAAGATTTTGAAAATAAAAGGTGTGTTGTCCTTCAACTGAGTTACTCCCAAACAGAAGACAGTAAATGATGCTCATTTTAATCTCTAGAAGGAAAATATCTAGGCTAATTGAAGAGTATTTCAGACATAAAGAAAAATACAGGAGCAATTTTAATTAAGAAACAGTAGCTACTAGATAGTAATTAACTGTTATAAATCTATAGTTGTGCAAGAAAACATTGATCACAATAATAACATTATGCAAATTAAAATGACTGCTTGGGATAGACAGATTTAAATTTCCAGATGTCTGTGACAATATAAATTCTCACTGAGAAAAATTAAGTGCTAATCTGTATTCAGGTGATCTCCTGAAACGTTGTTGACAGCCTTAAACAAAGAGAAGGTAATCACAGAGAAAGACAAACATGAATAATGCCAATATTTAGGGAAGATAGGCCTGTCAAAATATGGGACATCTAATTATAAAAAAACTGATTTCATAATAAAGTTATTTGGCTTTTAAAGCAATTACAGTTTAGACATTCTCTCTGCTAATTCAGTCTATATCACCACAGAACATTTTCACTTAGATGACAGCTGCATACTACATATCAATCCAAGGAAGACTGACTGAAACATGTGACTACATTTTTATTCCTGGCATATTCATATAAAGGCTTCAACTACAGGAGCCAACTGAAGTTGAATTGTATTTCTATTCAGTTTTTTTAAATAAAACAGAGTAAGAATTCATTACAGCAGACATGATCCGCATACATATTTGAAAATATGTGAGCTACTTGAATTGTATTATATGTGCAAACCTCACTGTTGTATTTTTGTCAAACACCTGAAAAAGTTCTGAGGTATGGCAGATATTGACCCTTGGGATGGAGCTGGGTAATGGACCACAATTTTGTTCCTGTAGTTCCTCAGCTGAAACAGATCGCTCTGTCTGTGTGTTCGCTGAGGGTCTGGCTGACTACGAAGGCACGAACTAAGTGCACTGTTTGAGTCTTTCTTAAAAGGTCCTGTGTGCCCTCAGCTCCATTAACCACAGTTCCCAGCATTTCTGAAATGTAAGCTATCATAAAGAGGGTCTAGACAGATTCATTAGAGAAAGTGGTAGATGTTTCAGCTGAATGGGAGTTGAAAGCAAATGAGGAATGTTAGCTGACTATTTCAGCTGAGCACGAGCCACGTCCAGCTGTATGCTTGAGAAGTATTTCCGTTCAGCATTCAAGTCGTAGCCGGGTACTAGCAGAAAGTTCCCCCTTGATGTTTCAATTGAGGGTTAATTGACCATTCTGTGTGAATGCTGGATGTCATCCCAGCTGTCAATTCACAATTCCAGATGAAATTCTGAACAGCCAATTGCGCACTGTAATCACTTGCATATTCACCAGTTTAAATTACAAAACTTCTCAACCACCAGTCAGCTCAACTGGCCTAGCTTAGGGTAGTGATCTGTTTGTGTGCATATAGAATGGATCCACTTCTTGATGAAATATGTAACTGGAAACTGATCTATTGATTCCCATTTTTAGTATCATCAATATTTACTTTCCATTATATATAAAAGCTTTTGTTTTGTATAAAAGAACATGTTTGCAGTCAGCCTGGTTGTCCTGATGTATTGCCCTATAACCCAAGCAGCAAATAACAATGTCTGATTAGAATTTAGTTTAAGGGTTTCTTTCATTGCTTCTTTCCTATTTTTTGATTTTTTTGGGGGGGGAGGCACTGAAAGCATACACTATTAAATATTACTTGCTCTTCATTAGTTACATTCATTTACATTAGTTACATCTAAGGTTATTCCAAGTCTTACCTATAGCATCCATTTTTTATTTCACTGCAGAATAGGACATAAGATGTTCAACCAAAATTTCAATAGCTCATATTACAGGTAACAGAGATCCTTAAATAAGTTTTGACTTCCAAGTTTCTAGCTTTTCCTTTATGACACCCAACATTGCCAAGTGTGATACGTCTACAAATTATGAAACAGCCACATAACAGCTAAGATTTTTCTCTAAGTTTTAGTGCACTTCATTTTGTATGATGTGACACACTCAATTTTCAGTTTTAGAAGAAGCTTTTAACTCCCAATCTTTAAGATAAAGAGTTGGAAAGAAAATAAAACCTGACACTTGCTAAACCGACCTAGCATCCTGGCATCCCCGGGGCCACCATTTTGAGTGCTCAGCGTTAGCGCCACAGCTGCATCTGCCAGGCTGATGCCCCTTCCGCCTCCGGGTTTGCTCAGGCGTTTAACTGAACGGCCCTGAATATTTAACTGTTATTAACGGAGCGTCACAGCTCAGCAGGAATCCCGCCATTTAACGGCGCATTTTACGGCCATTTAACGGTGCACCCAGCACGGGCCTGTTTGCGTCCACCGAGCGGGCGGCGCCAGCTCCTTCCCCCCCGCCCCGCCCAGGGGCGGTGCACGCGCTTTCTGCCTCCCAGCCAGGCGGGGGCGCGCGGGCACCGCGGCACGGGCGGCGACCCCGCGGCCGCCCCCGCCGTTGCCAT
>NW_020451271.1:259843-380059 GCF_003343035.1 Apteryx rowi
GCCCGGCCCGGCCCGGCCCGGCCCTGCCCTGCCCTGCCCGGCCCGGCGGAGCAGCCGCTGTGCTGGCACCCCTGCCCCTCGCCTTGCCAGTCGGGGCTGCCCGGGGTGCCCGACGAGAGCCCTTGCCCGGGCCGGACCAGGCCTCTGGGGCGGCAGGGGAGCGAATGCCCTTTCACGGGGGCAGGGGGCTGCTCCCGGCTGCCTTCCTGCGAGGAAACTTCTCTCTCTCTCATGTTTCTTTTTTCCTCCTTTTGAGACTGGGAAGAGAAAGAAGCTTCTGAGCGAGGAGGAGGCACTGCAGAAAGCGATGAGGGGTCTGTGTGCACAATGGTTAGCCCTCCAAGAAGCTCGAAGGGCTCTCCCGACTCCTCAGTTACTGGGTTGTATTTGTAATACCAGTTATTTTGGCACTTTTTTTTTCTCTCTCTCCTGATTATCTAGTAGGCGTGTCTGCATGAAAATGTCACCCTTCACAAATGTAAGATAAGACTGAGGACAAGATCTTTTCCTAGATTTCCACAGGAAAAGTTTTGAGAAAGTGTGGTCACAGATGTAACTCCGTATTGGTCCTTAAACTCACAACCACAAGCATTTTTAGTGGCATTCACTCTTTTGTGACTGCCAGATTGCCTGAAGGTTCAAAATATTTTAGCAATAAATTGACTAGAGAAAAGGTGAAACTTGGAGCAGCTAAATTCCTCTCAATTTTATTTAATTATACTTTTTTAAATTATATTTAATTATATATATAATTATGTAAAAACATGAAATCTGTATTTATCTTTCTCATGTACTTATCACTTGGGTTTTTCAGAGGTCCTTGTTGAGATTAACTTTACTATAATATGTGCCAATTAAAATGTCCGTGTTAATATTCTTGGTTCATAAGCTTTTCAATCAGATGATAGAAGTAGGCAGGCTTTTGGGGTAGATGATTACTAATAAAATTTTAAGAACCGAAGAAATGCTCTGCTTGGTCAGAGTGGCGGTCCATCTAGCTCAGTATTTGATCTGTAATGGTGGCAATAAGAGATGTGGTATACAGAAAGCACAGAAGCCTGGCTATTGCCCCTTATGCTCCCTTAGCATCCCACAGTCTTTGAATTAGGGATGGTACAGAGTACATCTTTGCCCATTCCTTTTACCCTCTGCTCATGGACCTGTTGTGTATGACTTTCCTCATCTGTTTTACTTACCTAGAAGATGCTTGCTTGCATCCTCAGAGAAAGTGGATTTCTTAAACAATTTCTTAAGCAATTTCATTACTCAGTTTAATTTTCTTAATAGCTACAATTCCTCAGCTTATTTTTCCCCAGGAAATGCCTCACAGTGATATAGTATTAATATGCTTTGCTTTTTAATAGTTTGTTTTCAAGGACAGATGATGTTTCATTTTATTTCAATGTTCATTGCTTGTACATAAAACTGTAATGAAATTGTAGTTCTCTAGTACCTATTCTGATGTGTATGATAGAATGTTAATATTGTTTGCAGAGCCCAACCCCCCCCCCCCCCCGCCAAATCACATTATGGCACTGTGGCTTGAAGACAAAATTTCCTTAATTTTGAGAAACAAAGTAAAATATTATTCAGAACAAAAGTGTATGCTAAAAATAGCATGTTAGGTGTGTATCCCACAGCATTCCTTAAAAATGAATGTGACGGTGGTATGGCAGCATTTGTGGTACATTTGGGGAAAACTTTCATTAAAAKTATCTGCAGTGTTATCTTGAATTCAAATGATTAAGGCTGAATTTGAATCTTAATTCTAATAGAAACTCATTTGAGTTGCATTTTTCCCATTTCTATATAAAATGTTTAGAAATTTCATTTTGTACTTTCCAGTCTTATGAGAGGGATGCACAGCAACTTTATTTCAGTTTGTTAATGTTAATGAGATGATGCATAATATATGTGTGTGGACATATATACACAACTCTCTCCTGTAGTTCTGAATCTAATACAGGCTGAATGTAAGTAATGAAGCAGTGTGGACTAAATAAATGCAGAGTACAAGTTCCAAGTCACACTTGTATGATCATGTTGAACATCACGCATTTTGTTCATAAGGCAGAAAAGAAGCTGAATTTACAAAAGTAGCAGGGGTTCTCACATTGATGTCTTTTTTTTTTTTCCTGGTGATGTGTGCTTTTTTGCATTAATTTTGTCTTATTTCTGCTATATATAGTTCTAGAGTTACAGGCTTCTAAAAAGATTCCTGTTTCCTACAGTTGGCCTTGGCAGAGTTATATGAAGATGAAGCTAAAAGGCACTCATCGTGTCCTGACAAACCAACAGCTACAAAAATCAATAACTCAAGAGTACCGCAGAGGTAAGACATTCTTTGTACTTCAGGAACGTGTTAATTAGGTATTGTATCAGCTCAGAAAAGTTTGAAATTTGTCATCCATCATATTTACCTCTTTATACAAAGAGAAGATCAAATAGCAGTTCATAATCCTGAACTGTGAATCCCTGGGGGGGGGGAAAAAACACAACACATTCTGAGATGACAATTTTTTTTTGAGCTTCCATGCTGTATTTCAAATCGCTCTAAACCCACTTTAGAAAAGATTAGATAAGATTACGATACTGTAAGTCAAATGTAGTGTTGCTGTTTTCACATAAATAGAAAACCAAAATTTGCTGTACCAGAAAAATACTGTAGTTGTCCACTACTTCAAAATTCAGCAAATCTGTAGGTTGTGAGAAATCTGGTGAGTGAGCTGTTTTCAGTTTTGTGCTTAGGTCAGTACTATTTAAGTAACTATTCTGATAAGACAGATATTCATTAGAAAAATGATTTAGTTTCACTGTATTATGGGTGGTGAGAGGAATAAGCAGGACTTCTTAATTAATTTGTCTATGTGTTGGGGCAGAAAGGAAGGGCATGTTATTGTCTATAAAGCCCCATTTTGCTGGCATGCAGTGTTTACATTGCATGGCATTTGAAGACTCAATACAGTTTTAAAATTCCTAAGAGGAAATCTTGCCAGCTTTTAAAGAATTTTTATTTGATTTCTTTTAACAAAGAAGAAAAGTCTTTAAATCATTATTGCCAGTGAGGCCACAACAAGTCTTGCATTTGGCTTGTCTTTCAATGACTGCTGCCAATATGGATCTCTGTTTTATGGATTTCCATCATCAGAGCCATGCCTCAAGTACATCTGCAAATGCACATCTCTAGAAGGAGGGATTTTAGCACAAGACTTGACACTTGGAAAATAATTTTCCATGGTAAAACCATCTAAGATGACTAATCACTGAATACTGTGTAAAAACAAATTAAGCAAACAACTCTGCCAGTACATAGCAAGAAGTTACAAATTTCTCTTCCAATTCAAGGAAAAACTGCAATACAGTATCTGGAATACTTCAGTGTGATAGCTGTTGGCAAACACTTGCTCTTTGTTGGCAGTCATGCTGGAATCAGTCTGAGAAAGAAGAAATGGCTGCTGTTTGTGTGATATTCAGAATTTTTTTTTTTTTAATAGACTTTAGTTTGCTCTCAAATGAGTAGCATATTAATTGCAAGGAAGCATGGTGCTGCTCTTTAAGTCATCTGCTCATCTTGTCTTCCAAAATCGCAGGTATGGAAGGATGTCTCTGCAGCCTGCTGGAATAAATGCTGTGTTATATAAGCTATCATGTTATATAAACTCCAGCACCTTTAACAAAATTATGACTGTTAGCACAAAAATACAAGTCTCACAAAACCTACAATGTACAAATTGTACAAAGGGAAGAAAACAAAAGCAATTAAATCAATGCTTGCAGCCATAACCTAAGTCCCTAACAATACCATTTTTTCTGAGAAAGTAATAAGGTGCAGATACTTCTAGGATATAAAATTACATTGTTTCATCRCCACTGATATTTTGATTAATAAGGTATAGTAGCCAAACAAGTTGCCTAAATCTAAACTAGAGAACTGCAATTGTGTAGCAGATTGTATGTATGTTCTTATCCCATAGTAGTTGGCTACTTTGCGTATATCTTGCATTGAGGAGTTTCATCATAAAGTAATACAGAATAAGGGTGTACATCCATACAGCTGCTCCTGGCATACTACAGATTTGCAAACTACCTAGTTTGTGCTCTGGTAGCTAATTGATCTGTCCCTGCCCTAAGACAGAATCTGATTTTGTATTTAATTGTCTTTGAAAAATCTTCATAATGTTGGCATTCAGTATATTTTTAAAATAATGTAAAATATAAATGAGAACTACTGCTTTTTAGTTTCTAGGATCCTTATGGACAGGGATTCCCAGGACATCAAAGAAAAGCAGTAGTGCCTAATACTTGTACCTTCAGAAAATCAGCTAAAAATGTTGTGGAAGGAATTTGTAATATAATTGATAGTGGTAGGCTAGATTCTGCAGCAGCTGTTTGGATTGCATATTACCTTTATCTGTGGCAACACCAGTGGCATAAAGCAGAATTCTGCATTCCCCAGGATACTGTGAAATGGCTCTGCCATATGCACGCCTCTCTCCTCCTATTCTGTGGTAAGCATAGATGGATATGTACTTTGACCAAAGAAGCATGGTGTGAAAATGATAAACTTATTTTCATTACATGAACAGATATTGGAGACCATCCTCAGGATGCATCTTCTGGAGGACTTCTCTTCTTTTAAAAAATGCTTCATCCTGTAAAAAAAATTAGTATTAGTTTTTGAAAAAAAATTAGTTTCAGCAGTACTTATTACCTCTGATACACTGTGAAGTGCATCTACTGGTCATGTTTAAACATTTTATTTTATTCTCTTGGCAGTCTTAAAATTGATTCTTTTAGAAGTTTGAGAAGACCAGAGAGAAGCATGAGCGATGACAAAGAAAACCAAAGGTATTGTAAAAACAACAAAGTCATTTAACAACTGTGAAAGTAATTGTTTTTTCTGACGTTCATACGTTCCTTCTCCCCATTTTTCAAAATGGCTGTAAGCTAAGTCTTTCCTGCAAACAGGTAGTAACTAAAGAGGTGCTATGTGACTTATTGGAGAAGGTGTTGGAGTATATTAGCTTTATGCTGCTGGAATAAAACTAAATTTAGCAGAATCTGGCTCTAGTAATCTAGGACCAGTTTATACCTGAATGTATCTTACTATGTGAATATATGGATGTAAAGGTTGTAACTTACACTTGGAATCAAGAGGATTTTTTGCCTTGTCACAAACCTCCTGAATGGTTCTATGTATCCATTACTCAAATATCTGAGTATTTCCTCATTCTTGAATTCTCATCAGAGTTCATATTCTCATTTCATCTCCTTACCATCATAATTCTTTAAAATTCTTGTATCTAAAGATATTCCACATAAATGGCAATCAGGATGATAAATATGGACTTATGTACAGAGGAGAAATGGTACTTAGGGGTTGCCAGTTATGTGACATTGTAATAGTAGCATGGTTATATGTGCTTCATACCCACTGCTGTTACTGAGTAATTGTAGAATGTGGTGGAATCAACTGCATTTTGAAGGTATTGGTTTTGGTAACAGTTTCGCATAAATTAATTGATTCGTGTTGCTCCAAGTGGTTAAGTCACAAACTTAAGGAAGGCAGAAACCACTTATTTTATTAGCTATTAAAGCTGCATGTAATCGAAGAGGAATCAGACTCTCATGTTTGCCACTTTTTATATTTATACATAGGTTTTTTTTGTTTTTGTTTTAGTATCATTGGTATTTAGGCATTCATAGCCCCTTCCGCCTGGACTATCTTGGTCTTCATAGTCAAACAGATATAATTTTAAAGAGAATTATTTGTAGTTTAACTTTTGGAAGTGGGGCTATGCTGCAGAAAAAGATAGCAATTAAGCTTTCACAGCAGTTTCTGCAGATTATTTTAAAATGCCTCAAAAGGTTAATTAAGTAAAATGTTATATTTCAGATATTGGAAAAGGAAAGAACTGCATCTTTAAAAAGATCAAATTTTGGCACTGTTTAGGTTTTTCCACAACAGTTTTATGCTCATTCTGCCAAGGCAGTGTTAATTGTGAATCTGTATTCTAACCAGCCCAGGCACAGTCCCATGCACAGGACCCCCCTGAGGAGATCAGTCTTTCCAGGAGCTGGCGGAACCCACATAGGATGAGGTGTGTAAAGCCATGGCTGCATCAGGGCTGTGTTTGCTTGATCTTGGCTCCTAACCTCTGGGGTCTGTTCCAGAAGGCATTTTGGTAGTTTTGTTAGTGTGATGTGTCTGGAGCAGTGCTGCTTGGATTACTGGGAAGGTCAGAACTAAGCAGAACACTTCTGTGTTTAGAATAGAGAGGTCTTTGTTCATTAAGGCTTTTTCTTAAGAGGGAGAGAAAAATGATGCCCATTATATAAAGCATTGCCACTCATGAACATTACCATTCTTAAGATTTTATTCAGGTGACTCAGAATATAGAGGATTACAGATTTCTGAGGCTTCTAATAATCCAAGTAAAATTGTTGCTGAACTCTTCAAAGAAGCAAAAGAACATGGGGCTGTCCCATTAGATGAAGCCTCAAGAGCATCTGGTGATTTCAGTAAAGCTAAGGTATGAGTAAAAAGGTATTTTCCTCTGTATTTTCATCAGGCTCTGAAACTCATATAACCATGTAAGAGCAAGTATGCCTTTTTGTGGTTTGAGAATAGCAGAAGATTTGATCAACACAGTTGTATATTTTATCTGTGTTCAAATTGCTTGCTCTAGAAAATTAAGGGGGGGCAATTTCAGAGGAATCATTGAAAATCAAGTTGAACTGGGACTACTTGCTTTATTTTTAATTAAGATTGATATTGAAAAATCAACTGCAGTTGTGTCCTAATCAAAATCTTTTTTTACATGTTGAATTAGTAATGCTTGAAAAAGTGTACAGGTGTAAAAACTAAACCATGTCATATAAAACCTGCTTAGCCTGATTATAATTACTAGCTCTAATTTTCCACTTAGAAAACTACAATTTAGAACAGTTCATTTGCTTTTTTATCAAGGAAGAAAGCTTGTTGATGCTTTTATTTGCTCCTAGGTAAATATCTTAAACTGTTTCAGGTATTTGTTCAGCTGCAGAATGTTTTCAATAAGCCTTTTTGTGTATTTTTTTCAGTCATTTTCTGGTGGTGGATATAGATTGGGTGACTCATCACGAAAGCGCTCTGAATACATATATGGAGAAAACCAAGATGTAAGTAAAATGCTGAATAGCAGGAAATGGTGTCTCTAACAGCTGTCTGATTAACAATGCTTACAACTTGAAATACCAGTATTGCCGTAACTACGGCAATAAGAAAAACTAGTATCTAAATGTATTAGGTATGTGTTAAGTAGTTGTTGAAGTGTCCACAGAGACAAAATACATAACGTTTGCATTAGAGAATTGCTGGGCAAAAGGGTTGGATGAATAGATCCAATTTTGTCACGTGTGAATTTGTGTTGCTGGGAACATTTTGATCTTCTGATCCGAGTTGTGAAGCAGAGGTTAGAATTAAAAGCTTTATTTGATGGGGAGAGGAGACATGACAGCTATTAAGGCCTGTAGGCATTCACAGGATTGATTTGGATCAATTAAGTTTTTCTCAGCAATTAGTAACTTGTAACTGTCTAATTCTTTCTTGTCATATATCAATAACAGGCATATATTTTCTAATATATGAAAATACCTATCAGCTGGATATCTTTACTGTGCTTGGTATAGATCACATTCAAAAAACCAAACAATCTTCAAACAACTTACTGTAATTCATAATTTAGAAAACCAATTCATATGAATGTTAAATAATACCACAAATCTATCTTGCATCAATTACCTTTTTATTATTGTTAGGATTGTACAGATAATTGAACTGGGGTTGCCTGTAGCAAAAGCCAGAGAAGTGGAGGGATGCTTGTCCAGATTTCCCCCCCCCCCCCCCCCNCATCTTATCTTAAACAGGTTAGGACTCGAACCAAAGACTTTCTTCCTCCAAATGTGTCCCAACTACCACAGATGTTCTGGAACTCTATTTCAGATTTATTTGAACACCGTAATTATTTTGAAACCAAGTGGCTCACATCCTATTTCATAAGCAGCTAAACGTAGGTTTGAGCATAGTGGCAGTTTTGTGAATGTCACCTTTTGCTTCCTTGAGACAAGTGCTCAGAAACAAAATTCATCAAAAATACCAAAAATAACTGTTTTAGCACCTCTGAAGCATTTTGTTAGTACTTGATGGAAATTAGTTTTCATTAGACATGATCCAAATTCAAAACTGACTTCAATATTGAAGCTAACATAAGGTATACTTTTTCTGAGAGTGGAACATAACATAAAAGAATCCTGCTCCTACCTAATAATACCATGTTCACTGTGTCTTAGTTATTTTTATATCAGCTGTGTACAGTTTATGCCAGGGTCTTTTCTCAGCAAATTATTTTCGGTGTAGCATAGAATGCAGGGTTCTCCTTTTATTGCAGTTTGTAATTAGAGGAAAAGGCTCTAATTTGAGACAGGCTCCTAGCCCACAGCTGTGAAAATGCTGATTTCACTACTTGAGAAACTAAGGAAAAAAAGTTATTCCTCGTTTTTGCTGTCGTCTTTTGCACGCTTTCATGGCTGTGACTGACTGGAATTCACTAAGCCATTCTGTTACACAAGATTAAATGAATGGCTGATACCCCCACCCTACAAGCTGAACTTGCTCAGAAAACCTTATGTATACTGCATCTATCTCTAGACACAAGACACAGGACTCTATGTAGGAAATAGGCCTATTGCTATTTCTATAGAAGCAGTTTCAAGGGTAAAACTATGCTGAATGAAACAACATTACTGATATCAGTTGGTGTCCTGCAGAGTTTGGTTCTATTCATCACCTCTTTTTTGTGCTCTATGTAATTTATTTTGGTTCAGTAATCCTCTCTGTGCAAGTTACTTTAAAAATCTGTTTGTCCATTTTTTTCACTGAACTTAACACATTTTCTGGAATAGTCCACTCTGACTCACATTTGGCTGTAGGAAAAATTAGCTCATCTTTTCTTTGAAATTCTTCCTCACTTTCTTCCTTACTCTATTGCAAATGTATCCTAGCTGATAATATGAAAGTAGTAGAGGTGTCAGAAGTTTTTATTTGCCAGCTTTTCAATCTAAGCATGATTTTTCAGCTTTTCTCTTTGCATATCTTAGATGCAGTTTTAAATTCTGTCACTTCTTTGTAATAAAGAAATGGAGGTTTTCTCTTATTTACTGTTATTCCTATAATTCTTCCAGCAGAAGTGCTGAGTCAGGTCAGGGAGCCGATCCGTGTTAAAAAAGTAACCTTTTCTTCTTTTTCTCCCTTACTTCCTGCCAGATCAATTTTGTTCTGGATCAGATCACTGTGTGATTTCAAGTGCTTGCCCTACTGTAAGGGAAGATTAGGTGAGAAAGCGCAAGACCATCTCTTTCAGCAGAAGCATCAGCTCATGCTGATTTAAATTCATGTAATATAGCATTAGCCTCATATGCTTTGGGTGTTTTTTTGTGTTTTTTTGTGTTTTTTTCATATTCCTGACTGTAACTATCTTTGTTTCCTCACTTTTCACCTCTTTTTCCCCTTTGATCTTTCAAATTTAACATTATTAGTTATCTTTATAGCAACTGTTATGTTACTATACTCCTTTCTCAAACTTTCTCACTGCCTCAAATTAACTGTCTTTACAGCCTCAAATTCAAATCTGCACATAGTTTTGCTCTTTCTCCCTATTTTTTCTTTCTGCGCTTCAGTGACTGTTGCTCCCTTTTTCTCCCTCTCCTTTTCTTGAAGAAGCTTTTTTTATTTTGGGAATAACTTTTTTCTTTTTTGTCACGAGTTATTTTGAAATTCTTAGCAAACATTCAGTTATTTTCCTCTAGCTGTTGTTCTACATTATCTCTTAGTTATGGTAATATTTTAATTGTCTCAAGTTAGGAATTGTTTCCTGATGTATCTTGCAAATTGTTAAAATCTCAAACTGCAGGGCATGAATATATTCCAGGAATGGTGCAGCAGCAGCTTTGAAACCCCTGGAAAATCATCCAGCATTTCTTTCCTCTCACTTAAAAGACAGGAAATGAGTGAGAAAAAAGAGCTAAGTTCTCTACTCTTTGCCTAGAATAAATATTAAGCTCTTCTAGAAACAGGAACAAAAATGAATAAGGCTAAAAGATGTGGTTCAGGCTGGGGTGTGCTGAGCTGGCACACCAAGAGCTGCCCCATTCTGCAGTTCCTCTGAGGAATGGTCAGCTGTACAAAGCCAGAAATGTGTTACAGTAGGATTACTATAACTGGAGGCAGGGCTAGTTTTCTGAAGGAAAATCAGTTTTACTGGCTAGGGAAACCTAGTTATGCAGCTTGGCTTCAAGGCAACAATTGCAGGGAAGAGAAGTGTTGAGAGCTGCAGGCTCTGAGGACAGCAGTGCCTCCAGTGAAAAGCTCTGGCTGGAGGCAACAGGCAAGACAAGGGAGTGAAGGAAGCTGGTCTCCAGGATTCTCAGAGTTTGAACTGAATGGAGCTAGTATCAGCTTCATTGGAGCTCAGCATGTAAGGATTTGAGGAAAATATAGTTTTTGCTGTAACTGGTATATCCCCAGTAATTTGTAAGTTTATGAATTTATTTCATGATTCATCAACAACAGAGGTTTATTGCTTTTAAAAGTAGTTGTAACACTATGAAGCTCAATGCGCAATCACCATACGTTATTTATCATGTCAAAGATAGTAAGAGATTCTTTTTCCCCAAGGGTGAAAGGGGTCTTGGTGTAGGTGGTAGGCTATAGCTATGGTTTACTTTTCTGAAGATTCTAGCAATGATAGTCTAAAACATACTGCAGTGTTCTGTTCTCTTTTGTCATTTGTCTTCTTGTTTGTGGTCTGCTACCAAATCTGTTAAGTGTAATTAAATGTTTTATAATAATAATCTATATGAAGTTGAAATACTTTACTTGTGTGTGTATATTTATGTGTGTGCGTGTATATATATAAATATTTTTTACCATCTTTGCTTGATAGGTTCAAATTTTGCTGAAACTGTGGAGGAATGGCTTCAGTTTAGATGATGGAGAGTTGAGATCCTATTCAGACCCGACAAATGCTCAGTTTCTTGAATCCGTTAAAAGGGGGTAAGTTAAAATGGTGACTTTTTTTTTTTTTGAGGTATGTCTTTCAACTGAAGGGGAAAAAATGCTTTCTCCTCAAGGTTAAAATTATTAAAAGCTCCCAGCTTTTTTCCCAGAAATTGTTCTTTGCTTCAGATTTTTACTTTTCTTTCTTCCCTGCCTGCACCCCCAAAATGCATTCTCTATTTGTCATCAGATTCATGGGGTATTTTTAAATTTGGAACATTCTGGTTCATTCTGGTTGTTTAACTCTGGATATTACTTTTAAAGGATGGCTGTTGGTTTTACATCTTTGGTCAGCACACTGTAGGATTCAACTGTGAGCTCAGTGATTTTATTTGCCTTTTAGTTTCTCATTTCATCTGTTATTTTGGGATGAAATCAATTCATAAAGGAATTGGATGTCTGTGACTTTTAATGTAAACTTAGTTATAGTATCAACTTTTACTGTATCCTGTAAGGTTTTTGTGTAATTTTGTATTGCAATTCAGAACATAATTGGGAAACTTCTTATTTCTGTAATTAAGAGAAATTCCTGTGGAACTTCAACGACTGGTTCATGGTGGCCAGGTTAATTTGGATATGGAAGACCACCAAGAACAAGAATATGTGAAGCCTAGACTGCGATTCAAAGCTTTCAGTGGAGAAGGGCAAAAACTTGGAAGGTAAAAAATACCAAGTTTTCTTTTCTGTTGCATCTGTGTGCTGTTTCAAAAGCTGGATTTAATCAATTGGGAGACTTCTGGAGAAGCTAATCAGACAGATGACAAAATTAATATAAAATTATTCTGTACTGCATATATTTCAGCCCAATTTGACAGAATCACCAGTAATCATGGAAGTTATATAATCTTAACAAAAAATGAGTTAATTTGTTAATTAATTTGTTGTGTAACTTAAGTTAATTTGTTTTGTCTCCTGGACCTGCTGACAGACTAGATGCCTTGTCCTTTGCCTGCCTTCCTATGGATATGGGATTTCTCTCCCAGGTCTCGCCTATAACTTTTTAACTTCAGCCATGTTTAAAACGGGAGCAAGGGAATCTGAAAAGTGATTAGTACTGTACAGATTTCTGTCTGGATAGAAAATGAGACCCCCAAAATTGTTCCGCATTTAGTGAGAAACAGGCAAAACTTAATCATAATGGGATGTTGGCAAGTGAGAACATACCTGATTCTGGATTAGGTGTGGCACATGCTGTGCATTGTTGCTGGCATCATCACAAGGGGAATTGGAGATGCTATTGCAACAATATGCTCATGCTTGACTTACTGTTTATGAAGGTATTTTTGTATGGAAGCAACTCTATCTTTTCTCTGAAATGAAGCGGTAATACTGTGTTCTGAAACATAACCTCATAAACAGTCATTCATTATAAATTAGATGAGGCAAGTCTGTTATTTTTAAAAAAGGGAATTAATTCGGTAAGCTCATTTTATTTTATTTATTGATCCAACATGTATWTGCACAATAAGTTATATTAAAATCTCTTAATTGTCACTAGGGTTTAGTTAAAAACTGCAAATGACGCCACAAAAATCTACAGTCAGAGCTAATTTTTAAAAGTGAATAGCCAGAGAAATTGTATATGCTCCCCTAGATGAAGTAGTATTGGAAAGCCAAGCCTGGATTGTGGGAGGAAAGCAACTCAACCTTTAACCTCTGGCTGAAGCTCCTCCACTTTCCCCAATTGTAATGTCACCTCTAGCTACAGTATATAATTATGTATGTAGTAAATAAACTGAAGTTTAATGATTTAGAAAAGCTCCTGTCTGATTCTGTTTCATTTGTTATCCTGGTTCAAGAGTAGACTGATGCTCTGAAAACTGTAACAGGTGTGTAGTGTAGCTGATCTGATACATAATGCACCAAAAGTCATTCCTGTGACTGAATATCTCAGACTGCTTTGTTCAAAAGGTGACTGTAATGTGTGTGGGGAGTCTCCCACAAAAATGTGACCTGAATACTGCCAGTCTTTTAAATAACAGAATTATAGGCTTCATAGCACCTTTCCGCAGCTGACTTGATATTATTTGTTGAAAATCTTTTCTTTTCACTAAACTTCTAGTTTTCTGTTCATGTAATATCTTTTTTTGACAAAAAGATATTACTGGTATGCTCTTGCAAGTAATTTAATTCCATCTACCTCATCTTTTTAAAAATGAGACAAGAATAACCTGTGATCAGTAGATCTAAAAAGGTAGTAGGCTCTGGTAGGGATGACATGGTAAGCAATTGTATATGGTAACTTCTTCAGCTGGGCACTTATTTAGGTTATCTTAAAAAAAAACGTGGGGAAAATGGGAGGTTCTTTATATAAGAAAAAGTGCACACCTGCTGTGTGGCTTTTTTGTTCTGGTGGCTTGTGAGTCTTAACTATGCAAGGAATGAAAGAAGAAGCCAAAAGGTTATTTCCAGTCAAATCTCTTTAATTTTTATACCAAATGTAAAAAAAATTCCAGCCTCACTATGTGGTGATGTCAATTATCCACTGGTATCATTTGAACTCTAAAAAGATGAGGGATGCCCAGACTCATAAAATAGTGTACATGAAAGCAGTTAATAAATCAGTTTGGGTCAACTTAGTGCGGTATAATAGCACATCATTATTTTTTAAATATGATCTATAAGGTAAAACATATAAAGTTTAGTATCAGAGACTGTCATTTCATGCTCTATATGCATAAACAAAGATGTTTTGTACCTAATTACCTGTCATTAAAATCATGCAAATGTAATGATCTGCACAGTTGTAAGAAAATATATTTACATATAAAAATTTGAAATCATAAACAAGAAACTACAAAAACATTCTTTCTGTCTCTGTATTTAAAAAGGTATGCATAGATAACTTTGAGAGTATTTTCATTGCTCATTTGTATTAACTATACATGTTAGGCATTCCCATGGAAAAGATGCTAATAGCTCTGTTTGTGACTCTTCCCCCCCCACCCCCAATTCTCTAGCCTTACACCTGAAATAGTCAGCACGCCTTCTTCCCCAGAAGAGGAGGAGAAATCTATTCTTAATGCACCTGTTCTGATAGATGATTCCATGCCAGCAACTAAAATTCAAATTAGATTAGCAGATGGAAGCCGATTAATACAAAGATTTAACCACACACACAGGTAAATTGATGCCACATCAACACAGGTAACCATAGCTTATTTTGATAAGTTTGTGTTTTATCATTAGTAAACATCAGCAATGCATCAAAAGGGGGAAAATCTAGCTCCACTGAAGTGTTACAACTCTATCATTTTCACAAGAGACTCACTGATGCAGAATTCTACTTTCAAAGTCAGTGTAATTGGAAATGCAAGGTATTTGATAACTGCAAAGTCAAACTTTCCTGACCAATTATGTGTCCTGTGATTTGTAAAGAGACAGGACCAGCCATAATGAGTGTCTGTTTAGGTGTGACATCCTGTTCCTGTTCTCAGGGCAGCCCAAATCTGGACAACCTATGTTGTCATCCCTAGCTATATATAACCCTAGATCCTTCTTGGGAGGATCCTGTGACTGACTTGGATGATGCTGTGAAGACACTTAATTGCAAGGCATCATGGAGTATAGTTTGAACTTGGAATGTAGTCCGTACTACAGGCGAAGTACTTTGGCCCATACTCAAGAGCTCCAACTTTTTCATTATATTTGAGAGCCTATGACAACAGGGCATGGGTTGTAAGTGTAGGTTGCAGCCCATACTGAGAAGAGTATATAGGCATTAATGTACTCATTTGCAATTCTGTCATTCTGGTGTATAGGCTAGAGATAATACTGAGAACCAACCTTTGTTTTCTTTTGGATGGTCTCCTCCTGGGAATGGGTGTGAACTTGATGGGTTTTTAGATCTGTTAGTAGTCTGCTGATTGGAGTTTGCCATCAGTTTTATCGACATTGTTTGGACATTGCCACAAATGGAATTGGCCAACCTGTTTTGTTTGTCTAAGAGGTTGTGTTCGTGCAAGGTTCTGCAAAGCTCTGCTTTGCACTTGCTGTTCTGCGTGGCTGAGGGAACTTTGGGCAGAGGTTTGCGCAATGGTTCCACCCACGCTTCACAGCAGGCAAGGTTCAAGCCAGCTCCAGTCCTAAATCTTCACCATTGTGTTAGAAGGCAGCTGACACTGAGTTCGAGTCCTGCATCAAAGGTGGGCTTACCATGGATCCAGTCCCATGTTAGCACTGTTACATGACTTTGAGAGTCAAACTGGTTTTTCATTGGCTCAGAATAAAGGCAGAGCTGAAGTGCGTCTGTCTTCACCTGAAAGCATACGCAGACCAAAATGAGGTAATTTTAGCTGAGATGGCAATAGTAAGGAAGACACTGCAATAAATGTCCTTATTTCAGCAGACCTGATAGTACAGGCTTTTCCGTCCCAGCACCTACTGGAGAAGTGACTTAGCTAAACAGTATAGCTGCTGGGAAGCACCTGTAGCCATGGCAGGTTTTTGCCTCCATTAAAGACTAGAGGCGGTAAACTTCCCAGGAACATCCATAGCCAAGGGTATGTTGAGAGAAGCTTATTTAGTCATTATTACCTTTCTCTTGGATGTGGATTTTTTTCATTATTCTTGCATATGTGTGATCAAAATCGGCTACTAAAGTGCATTGCTTATATTATAAGCCTTGAAGACTGATAGAAAGTTAGTCAGTGCTTACTTGGTTACAATAAATCTGCCTACTTATTGGTTACAATAAATCAGAGTTAGTCTCAGCTTACTGTTTCTGGTGAGAAACCTCAAGTTTCAATTTTTTAAATCTATCAAATCGTATATAGTTTTCATCCTTGTCTTATAAAGATAAATGATTTTTATGTTATGCTGTTGCTGTGGTTGTGTTATGAACAATTGCATTAATTATTCCACTACTAAGTGAAAGTAGGGAAACCTTGTGCTGTTCAAGTGCTTTGCTATTCCCCTCCACTTTCTCATCACTGTCAACATATATTGTCAGATTCTTCCTTCCATTAATACTTTAGCCTCTTTAGCATACACTAATTAGTAGGGAATTTTTTTTGACAGCTAATATTTAAATTATTTGACTTTATATATTTAGTATCAGTTTCCAAGGAAAAATAAAAAACTTACCAAATACTTTCTTGTGGTACAACTTTTATTTCTATCATTTGAGAAGGCAAGCCACAAATTCAGTTTTATTTTTCAGTTTTTGTATGCAAGAAACAAAAACTTCTAAGCTACTAYATTTAGTCATCTGGATCAAAATGGAAGAGTAAAACCAATAGGAGGTTTTAAATGGTTTRGTTTGTTAGAAGATTTTGTGTTCTCTGGTCTTGATGTTCAGAGATTTATGCCAAAATTAAATCATACACGGTTTTCATGTTCATATCCTTTCCACAGGATTAAGGATATTCGAGATTTCATTATCCAGTCTCGTCCAGCATTTGCAACAGCTGATTTTGTTCTTGTGACTACCTTTCCAAATAAAGAGCTAACAGATGAAAACCTGACACTACAAGAAGCAGATATACTTAACACTGTGATTCTTCAGCAATTAAAGTAATCTTACAGCTATTGGTACAATATACGGAGTGTGCTGTGTTGTCATACAAGGGTGTTTACAAAAGATGAAAAAAGGAAAGATCAGTGTCCCTCTTCCCCCTCCCCACTGCCACAGGTTGGATTTTGGGGTTTAATGTCTTCCAGCTATAACATATGTAATTTTATTTTAATCTCTCAAATTGTTCAGTTTTTTTCAATGTTAAAATTAAGTTTCCCTGTGTTAGCAAACTTCAGACTACATCTTGTACTAAATGTGAATGAGAGATCACTTTCTTACTCTTCAATTATTTTGAGTGGGGGAGAGGTGAGCATTTTTCTGAAGGGAACAGTATCTTTCACTCAACTGGTAAGATTTGCACTATAGAAATGTTTTATGCTGCATTGACAAACAGCCATTTGAAAACTTAGCCTGTAGGTTGTTTACCTTTCAAATTGTATTAATACTGAAGTATTCCATTTTGTAGGTTGAGAGATAATTAATGCCCTAATGTAACTTTTGTATATTCTGTTTATAGTGTTTCATTGGTGCAGTATAATTACTTATATTCTAGATTTGATGTAAATTTCCCAATATCGTTGCTGATATGAATGAATCAGTATCAAGAGATGCAAAGCTCAGCTGTTCCAGACTATATAATAGATTGTTCTCATTTGTATTCTAGTTGTTCTACTTGTGGTGAAAATAAGGATTTTTTTTTTTTTCTTTTCTGAGTTAGAGAAATGGGAGAGACCATTGACATCTGGAGAAATGCTGTGATTCAGATTTCATGAGAGTTGGCCTGTGGTCACTTTGTTTGAACTTGAATGTGCAATCGAGCCTTGTGCAGCTACATAATTCTTCACGTGACTGGTTACTTCAATAACCCAAAACAAAAAAAAATTTGTGTGCACAAACACAGAACTTGTTTATGCAGTCACTTACATGCACAAATGTAGATATGTTAATTGGTCATGTATTTTTGACCTGAATGTCAGGTCTTTGTATTTGGAATTTTGGCCAAAGGCATTTTGTAGTATTCAATGGGGATTTGGTTGTGCAACTTTCATTATACTCATTTGGAAGCTGTACAATTAAACTCCATGTTTAATCTTTGAAATTATATATTTTTTCAAATAACTTGGCCCTACACTGCAGTATGCAGGTAGGAATCTCATGTCATGAAAAACTGGCTACTGTGCTTTAATAGTATACAGATTTGTAATATTTGTAGCTTTATATCAGATGASTGGACCACACTCTGAAGGAGAGTAAATGGGCTGTATTCCTTGTTCCAGTATATATGTTAAAAATACTGTCTTCACTGATTTTTTTTTTCTGAAAATATCAGCATTTATTTATCTATACTTAGCTTATCATTGTTCAATATACTTGATTAACATTACATTTTTACCTCAAAGTACATATTATGAGTAAATTTTAAATGTGCAATTGTATTTGAAGTCATATGTTTTGTAATCTGAATATCTGCATGATTTAAATCATAATTCTTTTCATGTGCTAAAGCAATTAAACTTTTAAGCTTGAAAGACCATAGGCAACATTTTATTCTTGCCAATTTATGTTGTGATGAAGCAGTGGTTGTGTTGCATGCCAAATTCTTGAGCCTAAAGGGAAAGGAATGGGCATTTAATATGCATATATTTTATATGCTAACCCTTCTCTATACAAGAGCAGAGGCCAAAGTCAGATTACTTGTAAAATCAGCATATATTAGCAACTATATCGTGCTGTTCTCACTCTTGGTGAAAATCTTTCCGATAATAAATGAACCAAGAAAGAGCATGCAAGTACTCAGAGGTGCTATTACTAGCTTACCTGCTTAGCTGCTTGCACTAAGCTAAAGCTCCAATGATCTTTAAATTCCACTGTTCTGCAGGGAGAGTAGACTGGGATGCTGCTTCCCCTTGCTCATGCAATTTAAGCCTGACAAGCCTCAGAGTGGGCATACAGCGTTCTACAGGCAGGTGAGGGAGTGAGCAGCAAGAGTCTGGAATAATGAATACTGAATTTGTGACATGCTGAGAGCAGTAAACTTGTGTAGTTCCTATTGGATGGATACAGTTGGAATAGGTTCCTGAAGAGATTAAAACTAGAATTGGTTCCATTCAGTTAATCATCAATTCATAATGCAGTGATAAATAACAGTAGGCAGCAACGTGACGAAAATTCAGTAAACTGTAGCTACCAGATCAACTGCATCCATAGACAGCCAAACGTTAAGTTATAAATCTGGAACCACTGACTACAGAAGACACTAGTAGCCTGGAACATAGTGACTCTGAAAAGGAGTTGGACAACAAAATAGGAAAACAATACAGCAGAACTGTTTACACCCCTTAGAGATTTAGAGAGTTTGGCTTTGTGACTGGGAGATGATTTTAACCTCTGTATCTATCCTTGATGAGTTATATGTGCTGRTCCTGGTTCTTAACGTTCACAGAAAAAAATGAAAGCAGCAGTCCTTTATATATTGTATAACATGCGGTTCACTGGCCATTCTAACTTGATTTTAATTGTTTTGTTTTGAAGACACTTTTCCCTCTGCTCTTAGTAAAAATGGTAAAATAGAGCTTTTTGCAACTGGCTTGCAAGGAGAGAGTTAACTCTTCCTGCATGTGCCGTACAGCTACCTGTTTTTAAGGTGGAGACTAACAAGCCACCTTGATAGAAACAAAATTAAAACTCAGGCCTGGAAACACTTGATATTTCAGCTAGGCTTATCTGATAGATCTGACATCAGTCTTACTCTTAATGGAGAACTAGGCCCTATTATTAGGAATATGCCTAAGGCACATTGCCTGAACGTTTCTGCTGTCTCATGTTGCCCATTGTACGCTAACCACACCTGCCACATTGAACAATGGAAAATCTTGAAGATGCTCTTTGCAATTCGTTGTTTTAAAATGTTGGTGTTAGTACAGTCATTCTTAATTGCTGACAAAAGGGTTTAATTTCAAAGGGGTTTTTTTGAAAACTCGGAATCTGGAAGCTAAGTTACACTGTCTGGGTCTCCATGATAAGTACTTTCCCCTCTCTAAAGCAATTACTTAAATGAAGGGAGATAAATGAACAGACAGTGTATCAGTTTGGCAAGCCTGAGAGCAATTTGGTCCTAGGAGGCAAAACAACTATTTTCAGCATGAGGATGCTTGAATGTGGGGATCTATATGGGGACACATCCTAGCTGAAATAGTCACTGTTCTGTTAAAGGTTGTCAGCTGAATCAAAGTCAATACTCTAGGCCACTGAGCTTTTGAAACCTGCTTTCCTTCATTCCTGACTACCTACTAGTTATTGTCTAACTGTTGCTGATCATTCCTGTTGGGTAGAATAGCTCCTACAGTGTGTCAGCTCTTACAGAAAATTGTAGTGATTTGCAAAGTTCCGTTACAAAAGGCAGACCTGAAGCCTTTCCCTTTCCTTCAAAACCTTTCTTCTTCCAGTGTCTTTAGTGCAAAACCACAAGGTAAAGTAAATAAACACTTGGGTACATTAAGCAAGTCTGGATTGTCAGATCTTCACCCAATGTCACTTTTAAATGTTGCACTTCACCTGCTTCTATTTAATGGGTTTTGATAGGTGAGCCCCAAACAATTAAAATCATATAATCAAAATTTGGCGTCTTCCCTTTGTAGTCAACTCCTGGTGCTGGCAGAGAGTTCCTGCCCAAGGACTGCAGCCCTCTAGAGTTCTCAGAAGGGCAGCTCTCTTCCCTCAGGTTCACAGTTAGCTATTGCAAGAATTATTTTTTGGCTTGGTTTATTAGCAAATAAAATTGTTAATCTTTTTGTACTCCAGGCTGCACTAGGCTTGTCCTCTATTCTGTTGTCTTGATAGTTCACATTTAATTTCTTATATAGGTTATCTATCTGACACCTTTGGACTTTGACTCCCTAAGGGACTGTTAATCGTGTATCAGGTTTGCTAAGGTAATGCTTTTTGTATTCCTGTTTTTACAGATCTCAGCCTTTGGAGGACAGTTTTGTCTGTTTGGGGGTTTTTTGGTATTTTTGTAATATCATGTGGTCCAAACTAGGAAGTAAAGTTTAGGTTGCACATATGATGATGGAGTAGGTCACACTGTCAGCAGATAAATTTGAGAAAACTGGAATTTTGAAAGAACTTTGGAAAAACTTTCATTTTCCATGTTTCTTCTCTAACCTACACTGACCTCTTGCACTCAGTAACTTTTACTTGTTATTTACTCAGCTAAACATTATCTGTGTACAGAAAATCCCTTTAAGTTCCATACCAGAGGCTTGAGCCTGCAAATTCTTATGCTACTATGTAATGCTCCTGTATGCTCCTAAGTAATTCCCTAAAGACCACTTATAGGCACATATGAGAATAATTAGCTTCAGGTTTAATGCTTGGATCCTAAGCTTTTTGTGGCTAGGGCCATGTTCCTTTGTGTGTCTAAAATTTCTTTAAAACAATGGCTGCTTAGTTCTAATTGCAGTCTTCTGGCCCTACTGCAATATAATTTTGAAACAATAATAAATCAACTTAATGAGTATATTATTGGTTTCTCCAATTCTAGCTCCTAGTAAGTTTATAAAATTAACTGGTATTATTGCAATGAAACTGTGTTGTTTTTTTTTTTTCCCCTGGATCTCCAAGCTGATGCATTAATGCATACAATCTATAGCTTCAGTGTAGAGAAAAATATATGGAGGAGAATTGCTTGTTTTCTCTTTCGTTCTCTTTTGAAGTGGTAGTTTAGCTGAACCCATAAAAAGTCAGAACAGGCCAATCTGGCAAGGTCTGTTTGCCTTAGTTGTCTGTATAGGCTTTATTACCCAATCAACTGCGCAAGCAGAGAAGGTAGAGGTGACCTGGAGTCAGGGATTTCCAAATAGCTTTCACTCATGGCCAAGGCCACCAGCAAACACACATTTAGTTTTATGAATTTTCTTAGAATAGTAGCATATGCAAGCTCAGATAGTGCTACTGAATAGTATTTGTACAAGTACAGTAATTAAGCATTTGCTAAATGTTGCCACAAGAGCCCGATTTTTCCTTTCTGGTTTGCCTCTACATAAAGCAGTTTACAAACACTATTTAAGCTGATAATAGTGAATCAGTAGGGCAGATATTTCCTTCCTTCTTCTGTCACTCTGGGGAGCTGATTGTAACCTGCATCAGGTGGTCTTCTGCTAGCAAAGGTTACACGCATGTGGCAGGAAAAGACACTGCTGTCTTACCCCAGCTATTGTAGCACTCTTTGAGCTTGCAGTTTACACTTCTCATGCTGTGTGACTGCCACTCTTTCTTCATAAATGTCATGCTTCTTCCTTGTATTCTTGCCTACTTGAGCATCTGTCACTGAAATTGAGTCTTCTGACAACATATTTTCATTCCATGCTTTCAGAGTTAAAGATCTATTATATTGTGCCACCATTCATTTTGTTTGACCTTCTGCAGCTAATGCTTCTACTTCAAGTGTTAGACTGATGAGGAAAAGTGAGTAATGCTTTGCTTGGGTGGCTACTTAGGCTGATCATGTAGTAGTTTCTTTTCTGCCTAAAATTTACTTTCTTAAGGATAGAACTCAATAGATTGCATCTCAAGGATCCATCTTGTTTGCCATAGCTAAGCTGAATTTTCCCAAATCAAAAAGCTTGAATATCTTGTGTGCTGCTTCTCTGTTGCTACTACTCTGAATGTATTTGTATCTGGCTGTTTCTCAGCCACTCTCTGGCCAGAACAAAACCCTTTAATCCACAGGGAGAGGTAAAAAATGCAGGATTTGTTTTAGAAGCATGAGCCTTTTCCCCTAGAGTGAACTAAAATATTGTAAACATGAGGGGTGTTTCCAGTGAAGTTGGCTGCAAATATCATAATGGATATAAGAAGGGAATGGTAAGGACAAAGGGCCTTGAGAGTGAGGGGTGGCTGGTTCTCACTTAATAGTAGACTATTATAGATTTATGTTTTCCCATTGCTTTTCTGTCTTTTGAATGTTAGAATGATGGAAAAAGTTGCTGAGGGCCTCCCTCTTTCCTCGCTATTTTTGACTAAGGGGACAATTATCACCTTTAACCTAAGGTCAGAGCACTTTGCCAATATTTCTGACTCTGGGTCTCATAGTTTCATGCCAATAATGAGATTTTAGTTGCTGTTGGAGCTGATCTGTCAACCAATGACATGCCAAAAACGGCAGATATCACAGTCTAACTGTGGGGGAATTTCATCATCATCGTTGTTGTTTTTTCTTCTGCATTTCCTAAAGCAGAACATCAGTCTAGATTGCTGCAGAAGTCAGCAGAGGTTTGTTCTCGTTCTGTGAGCCAACGGAATTTTCTAAGTGAAGAAGTAAAGAAGAGCCAAAAAAGCTCCAGCAGCGAAAGGTGACTTTGCTTACGAGCTCTTTCTGAGCACTGAATCTGTCCCTTGAAGTTTTCCCTGGTTGCAGTATCCAGTGACTGGGTTAAAATAGGAGCGATGAATCATAGAATAATTTAGGTTGAAAGCTACCTCTGGAGTTCATTTGTATCCTAGATTTCTTTCACCCTACTCTCCAGACTTAGCAAGGAGCAAATAAATCAGCTTGGATTTAAACCCATGGTAGTACAGAAAATCTGTGGAGTTGCATATGAGAAATATTGAGTAGGAGGTAATGAATGACTTGGCTGAGGAAAAACATGCAGATGTCCCCAAATATCCATCTTTTCATTTTAAATGTGCATCACTTGTTGGGACCATTGACACCAGTAACAACTCTTACAAGAGGAACTTGACACACCTTATTTCACAAATACAGAAGTGTTGGCAACACTGAAAATGTTACACCTGATGATGGGCAGAGATGTCATAAAAGGAAAAGACTCCAAGAGTGTAACATAATCTGTACCCCCAAAGTCATGACTTTATAAGGTTTTTGGAATGTAACTCAGTTATTTGTCTCTTTTCAATTTGAGATTAGCAAGACTGGCTTTTAGGGCTGCATGTAGTTCTTACCCAGAAGAATTTTCCAGGTCTCTTCATGTTTCTTCAAAATTCTTTCTCTGAATGATATGACTGGTATAATTTCTTTGTTCATTCGTGAGGAGAAAGTAATAATGGAGGTGGATTTTAATTGCTATAAGAGGCTTGCACCAATGAGTATAGCAAGGGAGGTTCTTTTTTTCTCCTGTGAGTACAGATTGTTCTCTACTATTGCATATAGAAAAAACAAGCATATTAATAAAATTCTAATCTTGATAAGATATATCTGCATCATCAGATATATGATATATGTAAATGGGAATATATAGAAGCTTATCAGAATAAACAGCAAACAAAAACAATAGGTAGTATCACAAAGTAACAATCACTTTGTGATTAGGAATTTGATTTGATCTTTTTTTTTCTGTTACATTTTAAAGTAAACAAAAGATAGCTCTGCACCTGAACGTTAGTATAAAGGGTTTATGCAACATGCATCTTGCCAACTTATTTGAACAGAAAGGCTACTGTATTCATGAGACTCTGCATACCAAAATTTAATGTCAATAAAATGGAACATCTCTATGTAGTTTGATAGATCCATATTTGTGTAATCAGCAATAGATATAAACTCATTCTTGGAATCTGTCCTGACACATGCCTCTCTTGGGATTTTAATTAATACAAAAATACAAAGCCACCTTCTGCTCTCCTTGTCAAAGTTATAGAGGAGACTTTCAAGAGCAGTGCACATTGTTTTTTCTTCCTATGGAAGTTTTAGATAAAATTCCTACTGGCGTTGATGAGATGGGAAGCAGGCTGATCCCTAGTGTTTTGGTCAACTTTTACTACAAAAGAACTCCAAAGGAACGGCTTTGAAATGTTTTCAAGGAAAAAAGCTATATGAGTCTATATAGATTTCAATATATGAGTGCATGGTAAGAGAAAGTTAACAGTTCTATGGTTAAAATAGAAAATGCAGAAGTTCTAGTTACTGGCAAAGCTATGAAAAGAATTCATTTCAGAAAGAGTGGGATGGCAGCCATTCTGCAGATCTGAGCTGAAGCAAAGTAGTCCAGAATCTTCAGCAAACCACAACATCGTGACAACTGGTGTAGATCAAATGAAACATAATGTTTAATATTTTAATGCTTTAACTTGAAATAATTTCTGAAATGAAGCAGCTTTTTAAACGGAGAAAAGAAAATAAATATTTCATTTTGAATGGAGTAAAAGGAAATAATTAATCTGTTCTTGTTTTGTTTTTATTTCCAGGCCAAGCAATTTTGGAAAAACAAACCAGATGTAATGATTTTGACAGACCAAAATTTGCTCTCTTTTTCCCACAAAACATTGTTGGCCAAAATGTTTTTCCAAATCTGTGTGGTCTTGACTCCCTTGGCTTGTGCACAAAATCTATGATATGATGCCTAAACGAAGAACAGAATCTCTCCACAGTGCCCTTTCAGAGTGTAATTCAGAGCAAAAGTCTTCAGGACAGATTATTCTTTTGCATGATCAATAGCTTGTGTTTTTGGAGAAAGATAAATTTCTTTTAAGAGCTGATGACCAAAACTGAATTCAAAGCCTGCATTTCTTTGAAAGTCCTTGAAACTCTAAGAGTGGGATTCAGTTCAGAGGCTGACACCCAAATGTGGGTATCTACCTGTATGCGTTTACGTGTGAGAAAAGTGTCAAAGCTTCTCTTCTAGTCAGTGGAGATTCAGGACTTGATTAAGTTGTCATAATGAGATCTAAGAAGTCTTTAGGTGTCCAAGATGCCATGAAGTTGGCAGATTTGACCTATAGGAAACATACCTTTATGAAGTGAACCTGGAGATTGCATGGGGTACCACAGGGCATTTCAAGTGGTTTTAGACACCTGTTTGTGGGCAAACCTCATCAGCTTCAGTCATTTAAGTCTACAGTTTTATTCATTTCACCCTGAAGTAGACCCACATACTTGGGCRGCAGCTGACATTAAGCTCTCTGATTGTGTTGACTAGATCTCCACTGACTCTAGACCTAGTTCACATACGGTTCTACAGGTAGGTTTCTTAATCTGTGAGCTAACTCCTCCTCTAGCTCTCTGTCACTCTGAAAATGGGACTTTAAATTTTTTTTTCCTAAAAATAAATAATTGTGCAGTCTTCAGCTACACAATTTAATATTCTATTTTTCTTATGATATCATACATTATTATTTCTATCCCACTCCATACATATGTAGCACCCAATTTTTTTCCTTCTCGCATGCTTACCATATATGCATTGCAAAATCTAACTACACTGAAGTTAAGAATTCAAAAAGACTGTTAACTTAGGAAAAACACCCACCTTAATAATATAATTTTTCCCCAAATAAGCATAACAAGCAGTGAAAATTCTGTTTCCTTATTTATTGTTGTCTAGCAGACTTTGGCAATACATAAATTATAATGGTGGCCATACAGTGCTGCTGATCGTTGCACATGTTTTACTTGGAAGGCTCAAGATATATTATTTTCTGGATGTTTTTACTGGTAGTTCTCTGCACAAAGGTTCAAAGTTAATTGACAGTGTGGTTTGGTGTACTGATCTTTAGCAATAGCTGTAGTAGTGGAACACCTTAATAAATGTCGTTCAAGGCCAGCTTCCAAGGCAAAATGTTCAGGGCTGAATATTATCACCTAATAACTTTGATCAGAGTGCTAACAAATATTTGCATAAGTACATGCATGTGAATTCAGTCTCCTATATTTTATTTACTGTTTGGAATAGGGTCTGTCTGAGATCTGTTCTGGAAACGTAGGTTCATGGTTTCAACTTACTGGGCTCTCCTCCTCTTCTTCCTGACTCCATCATGTTGCAGCTCCTGAGTGTCCTCTTGTCCATTCTTCTCCTGCCTCTCACTCCTTTCCTAACCTCTGTTGTCCCTGGCTCCCCCCCCCCCCCCCAACAGAAATTTAGTTCAGTCATGATCATGTCATGTCATGATCAGTCATTCCTCTCTCACCTGCCTCTGAGCTTACTGAACACACCATTTATTATTACAGTCTGGAGTGCTTCTTAGGTGTTGTTTTTTGAGCTTCCCATCATTTGAATTTATACCCTTTTCACTCAAGGGATCTTCTTCCCAGTATCTTTAATCAAGTCAAGCCTCAAAACCAGTACCTCATCCTCACCCCTGGTGAGCAATGTCAGTCAGTTTTGCTCCTCTTATTAAAATGTTATCTCTTGGCTTCTGCATAACTGCTCTAAATTATTCCCTTCCCATCCATCCTCATAACAAAACACTTCTTGCTCTCTGTCACTGCAATAATTTTGCCCTCCAGTCCTATCTACATCTGTTCATAATTTTGCTACAAAGGTCATTTATCTAGACAGTGATCCCTCCTCCCTAACATTTTTCTCCTGCCTCTTTTATAGCAGCAAAGATAAAACAGCTTCTTTTCACTTTCAAGGAAAATCATAGCTCACTCCTTTCATATCTGTCATCTGGTATTCACTATACTGTTGTCATGTTTTAGATATGACCGGATCAAGATTCTTTTAGTGCCTGTGGTAAACTCAACATTAGCCAAGCTGCTCAGATATTCAGATCACTAGTTGGCATGCTGATAACACTGCTTTGTTGTTTCCATGCACTCCTCTACATAGACCCTATTCACTGTTGTCTCTTATCTTTTTCTTAGATTGTTAACTCTTTGGGAGAAGCATAGTCCTTTTGTTCTGTGCTTGTGTAATTCTTATAAGGTTCTGATCCACCACCACTGGTGTGGCAATAATATTGACAATAAATAATAAGAGTAAAAATGTTCTTAGCAGAAAGGCCAAGGAATAAGCATGTACACTTGTGCCATCATTTAGCTGTAGAATCCAAATCTCAGGTCAGATTCAGCTGATTGCTCAGCCCCCACCTCTCCTCAGGCTGTGCCGGGAGCTTCCACAGTTAGCTTGGATATTCTGAATTGCATCCAGGTGTCTACCATCTGGCATTGCAATACTTCCAGTAGGAACCTAATGTCAAGCACCTGCAGATAGTTCTTCAGTATACTAGATTGTGGTATATCTGTACCCAGCACTTATATTGTCTGATTATGACTTCTGCAGATTCTGCAGAGCTGCCAATGCTCTATCGCATCATCAAATTTCAGGAAAAGTCCTTTGATAGTAGTTTTTTATAGATGCAGGATAATGTCTTCTAACTCCAGATGTGCAATTTTAAAACTGCAATAGAAAACACTTGTCTTGCTCTTTTTACACAGTTTGTCTGAAAAATACATGGAAATAACTAATGTGCCAAGAGTATGAGGCATAGTTAACAGAACCAATATTACTGAATGTTGCTTGCAGAGTTAATGGTTTCATTTGTAATTTTTAACACTAGTTTTTAGCCCTTATAAAGATGCTATTCCTTACTCCAAGTTCTTACATTCAAGAAATAAAATAGTCATGAAATGAGTCATTTTGATGTGGAGCATATATTTTTAGAAAACTTCTCTTGATTGTGCACCTTTCCTGAAGTTTCACTTACCTGGAAAGAGCAGTCAAGCTGAACTGTTGTGTAAAGTAGAGAAGAGGTCTTTCTCCCTCCACTTAAAGAGCAGTACAGTCATCATTAAAGAAGAGATCAGAGCTGAGATCACAGTAGGTCAGCAAGGCCCAGATCATCTCTCCCCTGCTGATGTGCCTCTTTGGGCAACTTTCATCATCCTGTGCTTCAAGAGAGTCATATAAAATTGGTAGAGGTGAGTGGTAAAGCTGCTGGACGAACTAAATGTTAATATCTGTCCACAGTTCTCTGCCAGGCTCTGATTTACCTTTCAGCAGTGCTTCACACATACAGGCCAGACATTCATACAGACCATGGGCTGAGAAGAGACAGAGAGGAGCTGACATTAATCTTTCTATAAACCAAGTGAAAGGTGAGGTTGGTCAGGGTGTATCTGGCACAGGCAAATCACAGGGATGCCGAGGGGTTGGCTCTGTGTTCCTGAAAGCAGGTACTTCACACAGCCTGTTACTTCAGCATTTAATGCTAGGCCAGAGGCCTCTCAAAGGCCTCCAAAACCTCACAGAAAATCAGCCCTTTTCCTGAAAAGGGCTAGTGCTGGAAGCCTTTGCACCTTTGGGAACAAGTCCATTGCTTATATGGATCCTGAGGAAGTTTCATTATATGTTTGCCCTACTCCCATATGCTTCTGTAGGCGTACATGGGATATTATTAGAAATAGAAAGGGTAGGGTTAGATGGACCTTTAGTCTGACCCCAGTGCTAGACTCTGGTCTTATGATGTTTTTGTGGATATTTATATGTCTAAAGTCTGCAGTTATTGGAGACTGAACTCCTTCCAATCAACTGTTACACAATGCTACTGAAAAATATTTATGGGGTCCTCACACTGAAGTGTCTTCAAAACAAGAGTGACTTAATCAAGGTGATTTAATCCTTCAAAATCTCTGTTGGATCCCTCTAGCTAATGAGTTGTGTTTCAGAAATGACTGTTATCTTTAAAAAGAGAGGCAGAGAGTGCAAGATCTTATTTATCAGTGAATCATGTAAAACAAACTTTTCATTTAAAAAATCTGCAGCTCTTCAGTGAACTGGGCTGAAGTGACCTCTCTCTCTTTTCATGACATGTGAAGATCATTTGATTTTAAATGTTGTCCCACAGAGTTGTCTATCTTGGCAGAAAACAAACTAAAGTCAACAACTGTTAGCAAGGTGTGTATTTACACTGACAATAGTCCATTTGATAATATGTAACCTTTTTATTGTTTAATCCTTAAGGTACTCTGAGGCAATGCCTGCTTTTACCACCACACCTCCCTTATACAGCTGGCAAAAGAGGGGCAGACTGCAGGCATAATTATGTGCAAGCCCCATCTGCATCCTATGCAACTCTGTTGACCTAACTGTAGTTATTGTGGTGTCAATGAGAGCAAATCTTGGTCCTACCTTCAGCCTGCTGCCTGTATGACTTTAGCACTCTGCTCATAAACAGTGGATACCTATTTATGCTGCTACAGCTATCTATTTACATCAAGACCATGGACAATATCTTTCTAAGCACCTTTTTGACCTAAGCGATAGTTGTCAGTAAAATTTATTTCATACTTTCAGAAAAAATATCCTACGACTTTTCCTCTTTTCCTCTTTTTTTTTTCCTTCAGAAACCATTAACATGAAAAGTCTATAATATAAACAACAGTTTATCCTGATATTCTCTACATTAGGATCCAAAAAGGATTTTAAAACATTAGGTATGACTTGAAAATCTTTGTTCCAAACTGCAGTCACCAAAAATATTGTTCAGATGTTGAAGAACGGCTGCCTGAACTTGGAGGCAGCTCTGTTACTAAGTGCCTATACTTTTGCTTCTTTTCAAGCCCAGGACTGCTTTAGTTTTGACAGGGAAGAGTTGTAGTTTTGATCCTCAGGCCATCAGGATCCATAAATCTCCTCCCTCCACCACTAGGGATCACCTCAAAGTGAGCCTCACAGACCATGTCCCCACACAATGCAATGGCAACTTGTTCCTTTTTAAAATTTGGCTATGCTGGTTTTAGCTTCATCCTATCAAACACTTCCCAGACTTCTGCAGCTGAACCTTGAGAAAATTGCCAGTGCGTTGCAGCTCATGGCGCCAGTTCCTTAATTTTCTTCACCACCCAGAGCCAAAGCTACCAAATCCCCATCCATGCCCCATCTTCCCAAACCCCTTCTGCTACCTCCAGGTGTGCCTGCTGCTACTTCATGCTCACTTTACTGGGAATGAGCTGGTTAACTCTGCTGGAGCTCCATCCAGGATAATTTTACATGTCTCCTAGCATCCAGCAGAAGGTTGTCAGATTTAGTATCTCTGTGGATGAGTCGCAGCTGGGGAATAGCAGCTATGGCCAGCACAGTTTCAGAAGTGTAAAAGCTGTGCCTTGTCTTCTAACATGTCTTTCTTCATTAGTAAGGTCATTGTGTCACTTCCAAGAACTCCATGATTGGAAATGTAAAGATTTCTTTTAGCCTGAAAACCGTAAAACATTTTCACTACCCAGACCCCATCTGCTTCAATCAAAATGCCTCTTTCTGCTCAGATTTAGGCCACCTGCTCTCACTCAGCTGCCTGTGTGTTATTTCCAGGATTGCTGTGCAGAGACACTAGCCCTATGCAGAGCTCTCTTGGGTCAAAAAAAACATATGTACTTAAACTCCTTAGTGTGCCTCATCCATAATGTGCTCGCACCTCTCTCATGAGTTACTGCTGACTCTTACTCCACTAGAGAGTAGCTACAATGTTAGTGTCTTCCCTTTGGGTGTGGGAGAGATGGACTCAGTTCCTTCCTCTACCTCAGGGCCATCGTTCCCATGTTGAAATTGAATCTTTTACTCAGCTAAGAGAGTAGTTTAGCCATCAGGCTACAGACAGGGAGTCATTTGAACCATCCTGTTGTTCAGAGAAAAAGTGCTACAGATTCACCAAGAAGTGAATGTCTGACCTAACCTAGCAGTTAGGGTACTTGCTTGGAAGATTGGGTCTTAGCCCCATTTCTGCCCCTATTTTTCTATGCATTTTACCTAGTAGTTATGTGAAATACGCAGTCTGTGGAGCAGGCTGCCTACTCCACACAGACTGGGTCTGCCTAATATTTTTTAATTGTTCTCACAGTCTTTAGTCATGCTTTTTTGTCTCCAATCTTAAGAAAAGTATTGCTATTTGGAGAGCCAGCAAACAGAATTGTCCTGTAATAACCTCACGGTGTCCGTGACCCTGGCAAGGCAGATGAGTATTGATTGCTGAAGTAATTGATTACATTAGCTGAGGCATAGCAGCCACAGRCTTTGTACCGCCTTCTCACCTCACTTATATCTGTGTGACCTTGGTAGCAGAGGTTTAACTGAAGGTAGAAAATTAGCAGCCATGGCAGCAAACCAAAACACTTACATGCATCCCTACTACTAAAAAAAAATTAAATCTCTACCCAGATCTGTTTGAACTGTTCATCTGTATTTCTTTTGTCACAAAGTGGACAGAGAGTGCTCTTTTTTCCTCTCATTTCTATTATGACATTGCTCAAACAACTGGGAATACAATACAGATTGTTCAGGTACAAACTTTTCTAAAGAAGAAATGCAAACAGCTTTTATACCAATGGTGGATCTGGCATTAACCTTTACATTTTCTTAACAAATGTTAGCTTTATTTTAGAAGGGTCTTCTGCCGAAATAGCTTCAGTTAGACAGGTCTGTTAAATTCACCTATAAAACTTACTATAATGATCTCTCAGCTAATCTGGATAGGGTAGAAAATCCAAAATTTTTGAGCAACTGCAGGAGAAAGGAGGAGCATTAATAATGTGGAGTACAAGAGAGACCAAATCACTAGAGCTGTAGAAGCCCCGTCTCTACTATATTGGACTCGTGGTCTGATTTTGAGTGTAGAAGAAGGCTGCTGGGAAATTTGCTCCTCCCCAGTCTCCTGCAACTCAGCTGCAGATCAGTTTTAATATCTACAGATTTATTTTAATTTCTACCAAGGGGGAATTAGATTGACCTGAATTTCCATCCACCTTCAAGCCAGTAGTTGATGTACACTTACACCAGACAGTAGGATGAGATACATGATGAGTTATCCACCCCTGTATGATTGAGGCTTTTTTGTATAAATTCACTATAATGAATAACAATAATAATATGAAGACATATGAAATGCAATAGAATAGTCCTATCATCACATCAGAGAAATTCACACCGCCCACTGTGGTTCAGATCCTAACAGGGCTGCCTCGCACTAGTGGGTTAAAAAGGAAGCCAGTTTGATAAAAATGCAATTTATAGTCCTGAGCACATTTGACATTCCTGTAATTTATGTGAAACTGCAATTCTCAGGGAATCCACAGGGTCTAGTTAGGCCCAGGGTTACTCAACCTGGCTGTAAAGTGAAAGCAGCAGCAGGTCAAGAGGCAGGAGCAGACCTGCAGCCAAAGGCTGTAAGCCTCCCAGTGCTTATTTACTTCAAATTTCTAACTTCAGTGTAGTACAGATTTTGCAATGTATATATGGTGAGTATGCAAGAAGGTGAGGAAAAATTGGCCCTGCCATCAGGAAGCAGAAAGGAGCTGCAGTGCTGCAGTAGGAGTACCAGAGTGACTGGGAAGCAGAAGACCAAGGAGGGGACAGGGATAAATCTCAGAATCCCCAGTAAATCCCTGTCTGAATTTAAAAAAAAACCAATATAGATATAAACCAGCAAATGTGAAATAAATCAAACTAACTCTGCTCAGGAGGTTATACTGGCTCTTTTCAGCTATATAACGCTAGGTCAACTCTGTGGCATAACTCCACAAAGCCCTCTGAAGACATGCTGATATGCTCCTTATGTTTACAGGAGCTCAGAGCTAGGCAAAAAGAGCTGTTTGCCTCTGTTGTTTTATATTTCTTTCCCAGTGAATAGCAATTCATGGATTATGGATCCAGGCTCCCATTCAGGATTCCTACCCCAGCAAAAGAGAGGTGACGGGAAGGTGAGTGGTGAGTGTTGCGCTCCTGCAGGGGGTTCGGCAGGACCACAGGAGCACTTGAGCCAACCCTGGGGTACCACGTTTATGGTCTGATGCCAGCTCTGCTTTATGCAGATCTGCTGATGCTTTATGCTGATACACTTCAGTGAAGGCATTGAACTTGGGTGGGATGGATGTAGACCCTCGTGCCTGCCTCTGCAATGTGGTTAGTTAGTCTGGGAATAGTCTAGCTGTTTCTGTTCTTTTTTACATTTGTAGTGCATATTGATGCACCTGATGAGCAGCTCTCCTTTAAAAATGGTCTACTCCAACGTGCAAAGTATGCAAGCAAAATAGAAATTTCAAAGCAATTTTAATAAATCCATGTTCAATGGGAAAAATGTATACTCTTGCTGGGGCAAGCTCTTGTGACTCAACTGCTTCTGGAAATCTTTGAATTAGCACTGTAGGAGAGCAATGCRAGATGTACAAAAGCTGGCCATTTAAAAATATGCATATCTGTATTACTATTACTACGAGATGGCTGTGTTGCATGAATTGGAGCCAAGATTTGTGTTTTGAAAACAGTCTTCATAATGAATAATGGCATTCATAAGGGAATGAGCCTCCAGATGGCTCAGGTACCTCAGAGCAGTAGATAATATTGTAAATCAGACTTGTTATAGATCCTTTGTAAAAAGGCTTGAGTTCAGGACAGATTGTTAGCCTGCAGTTGGAGCTTTTCCTGTGCTCTTAATAAGTTTTAATAAGTCTTAATAAGTCTTTGTCTTTACTCTTAATAGAGTTTAAATCAAGGGCATAATATGACTGAAAGGATGAGTTGAGAAAAAAATGTGTAGTGTTGGAATTTTCTTTAAAAAAAAGACTAGGTCTCTACTTTTATTTTTTATATATAAAAGCATAAGCAAATAACAAAGGCAAAATACAAAACATTTGGATAATATAATGTAATTGCTTTAAATCCCATACTGCATAATGAATGTGGATGGAAGACAGATTTCTAAAATAAAGTCCTGGTGCATATAAATTTAATCTGTGCATGCTGTCTGTAAAAATAATTCTGGTCAAGCTTAAAGTTATAATCCTCTGATTTAGATTAAAGAGGATAGATTTATGAATATTTATAAATAGTTTGTGGAAAAATTGGCTGTCTGGTTAAAAGGAGTCTGGCTAGAACCTGATGTCTGGGTGGCTTTGTGATGTTACCAGCCCCTAAGAAGCTCATGAACATTGCCAGCCCGGCTGTGGCCTTGCATGGTCATAGACCTTACCCAGATGACCCAGAAACCTTTTTTTTTCCTCTCTTTCTTTTTTTTAATGTTATAGTATCTTGCTTGACTGCAATGGCATGGTCAAGCCAACTTGGAGGACCTTGTCTCACCACCCACTTTATATGACATTAATTGATTTCCAATTCCTTCTAGGATGAAATTTGCATTCTAGGATAAATTTGTATCTATCATCTCCTGTGCTGTCTCTCAGAGCATCAGCACTTGGGGATAATATCAGTAGCCACCCCACAGTGTTCAAAACCTGATTTTATTCTGTCTGGTGAATTATGTGGTGTTATGTGGGGTTATGTTCCCCATGGTTCAATTCTGTAGATATTCCTTGGGTGTATGAAAGTCAGATCAGCTTTAGGAGCTATTTAATACTTCAGTTTTTCATAGACCAAGGGAATAGAAAGAAAACATTAAGCCATGGAAGTATGGAGTTTACAGAAGGCTACCAAATCCAGCCAGACTCAGTAGTTAATATATGGATGGCTATTAATTTATCTCTGTATTGGCATTTGAACTAGCTGGTTTAAAGCTGGCTCAGCTGGCTTTGGATTAGCAGGTAAACCACTGAGAATGTTAAGACATTGAAATGACCAACAGTTTAGAGGTGCATTTTGTTCAGCCAATATCATTTATTTTAATACATTTACATCTTTTTGAAAAGAAATATATTACAATGAATATAATACAAGTTTTTGCAGTTTCACTAGAACGTGAAAGGTTTGTAGATTTCCTTCAGGTCTTTTTCTAGTTTTTCATGAAAACATAAAGGTACTTCCCCAGGCCACTCCCCTGTCCCCACACTCAATCTGCCTTTTTACAATAAAAATACTATTTTACCTATGGAGGGGGAAAAAACCAAAATGTTTCAGTTATAAAAGAGACAAAATTTTAGCTGTGGTTGAATTTTGATAATTATTTTGAACTAGGGGACAAAATTCTAACTATATTGCTCTGGGAAAGTATTTGCTGGCAGAAGAAAAGAACTACTGTAGTTGCACAAATTCAAGATCTCAACTTGCATTTGGTAAAAAGGGAAACATGTACCAGCATTGTGCATTATCCCCACTGCTTTCCAGTACCATAATGGTATAATTTATGTATTTTCTGTTAGACTGATAAATTAGCATCTTCCTATAGATTTTCACCCAATCTTACAACATTTTTATTTAGATTTTATATATATATATATAAAGTTTATGTTTTATAGGGTGCGTATGTAGTAKAAAGTTTATATGTACCATATATAATATATATTTTCATAGAAATTTCAATCTGTACCTGAAATCAACATCATTGGTTGGTTGTAAAATACCCAGTCCTGCACGGGATTGGTCTAAAGACGGACATTGCACATTACTGTCTACAAGCTCTATCTCAAAATATGAAAGTATCAAAGTCAAAAATTGTTTAATTTCATGGACAGCAAATAGCCTGCCAGGACACTTTGCAATTCCTGTCCCAAATGGCATATAATAATATTTTAACTTGCAACCATTGCGGTAGAAGTCAGTCTTTTCTTCTCCGTTCTCATCAAGATAGCGATCATACTTGAATGTCTGTAATAAAATCCACAAAAAAGTTACCTGATATTTGAGTACCTCTGAGGACTGGGTAATACCATTAAGACATAAAATGCAGGCAGGGAAGGAAGAGTCCCTTGCAGGAAGCATTGCACAGGACGGTTGCCTTGCCTATCATTGAGCCTCCAGGGAAAGGAATAGACTGTCTGGGGTAGAACAGAGAACCAGCTGTGGCAGCAGTACTGATGAATGCTTTAGTAAGGGGCATGTTAGTTCCCGCTAAAGCCTGGAGTTGAATGCATTGTGATAAACACTTACCAAGGGATCAGCATAGATTTCGGGATCAAAGTGCAACAGTTGAGGATAAAGAGCTACAATATCATCTCTGCGAATGTTGTAGAACTCCTTCTCTAAGTGCAATGTGAAGTCCTCCTTAGCAACTCGGAAAGTCATGGAGGCACTCGATAACCTCATTGCTTCCTTGATGATGCTATCTGTAGAGAGAAGAAAAAGAATGATTAACATGGAAATAGTATGTGTGTGTCCTTGAGGGAGGTCATATAATTCTGAATTATTGCAAACCCGCTATCAAACCCTGCATTTATTTAAAGATATAATTTAACAATAACTTTATAGATGTCTAAGAAATTATCTTTCTCATTTGTTGTTAGTATTATTATCCTTTCTGCAGATAACACTGAGGACATAATCTACTTTTCTCAAGAATGATATTTATAGTTGATGCAATAAAATATTTGAAAGTGAGAGACATTTTTACTGCAATGAACAGGACTTTCTGAAACTTAGAGGTGATGCATAGAAAACAATACTAACAAAAAGCAACTTGTATTTGTTTGCTTTCACTATAAATTGTTTTCTTTTTAAACTTGGACATTTCTGAAAAATGTACCTGTCATTYACAGAACATTGAGAAGAAATACAGGTAGTGGTATTAGAAGATCTTGCTTCACATAGTAAGAGTTGGGACATAAAATCTGGCAACACCCATTTCTTGGATCTTAAGTCATTACTAAAAAAATATTGCTCTAAATTAGCTGTGGGTCTCCAATGCTATGAAGCTGTGTAGCAGTTTTCATACATGCCATTACCTAGGAAAAAGTGCTATTTATTTGAATTCTGATATTCTCAGTACTACCTGGAACATTGGGAAGACTGATTGTGTTGGCCGTTGCTAAAGAATGTTTAAGATTTTTGTTTTGGTGTTCGTTGGCTAATAGTAATTTAGTTACAGTGTTTATATGATAAAAAATAGAAGATTCTGAAAATTGCAGGGTGATTTCTTGTACTGCTCCACAAAATAGTCATACCTAGTATGGGCATATTATCCAGCTGTTTTCGGTTCAAGGAAATATTTTTGCTGTCTAAGCCGATCTTTTCTCCAGCACTTTCCAAAACAGTTTTCACTTCTTCAGTAGCAGCTCTCATTGCTTCTGGACTCCTAAAATCAAAATAGCAGAAATATAACATGATCTCACACTTAAGAATGGTATAAAAGGGGTTTTGCCATTCATTTACTTCCTGACTAAAATTCAGTTTGTTAGCTGACAAGTACAACCTTCTAAAATGAAAATGTTGCTGCAAAATCCACTTACTTAATTACAGTTTTTCATTTATTGGCAAAGATACATTAGCTTCAAAAGTGGAAAAGAACTCCAYGTATTTGATTCTTTCTCCAGTGATGAGAGGGACAGAACTAACATGCATAACACAGTTAAATAAATAGTGATGTCACTAAAAGCAATGCCAAGAAAAAGAAATGAAACAATTGGTTGTAGATTAGGCAATAGCCCCACTGCAGGTAAAAAGTTTGGAACAGGATCAGTTTTACAACATCACTTTTCCTTAGTAATGTCCTATTTTGTGGCAATGTTCTATCTATCTGAAAAGAATCTTTCTAATACTAAAATCAACATAGTATCCTTCACTTTCTTGACTTTCTTACAAACATGGAATACATGATGGTGACACAATCAGATTAATCAAATCAATATCAAATCAATAAAGACACAATCAGAGTGCTAAAAGACTCTAAGACCAGAAGAATTTAAGCCAATGAGGCTCTTAGTATGAAAAGTCCCAAAGAACTTCAACTATTAGCATTGGCAGGTAAATATGATGGATGCAATTCACCGACTAAGTAAAACTGTCAGAGATTTAGATATATACATAGAGTTAGTCATGCGGAGGTAGATTACAAGCCACAGACACACACTCTAAAATGGACATTTAATAGTATTACCTAAATTGTGCACTCCTCTCATGAATAACAAGCCCAGTAATCACAATCTACACTGCAGATATCTAAAGTTAAGTGTGTCCCCAAATTGTAGGAAAATACTACATAGAACAGTCTAGTCTGGAAATTTGGGAAATTAGGTACAAGAATTCTGACCCACATAAGGCTTTGAATGCCCCCTTCTATTAAGGAATGTTGACATATATCTTAAATGAAACTCAAAATCTCAGGCCTAAAACTTCATGTATTAATGCAAGGTTTTGGGCCCGGCTCTTCATTCTGCCACAACAGCTTGGTTCACACATAACAACATTGCTGCAGAGCTGGGGAGGAGGGTGGCAGGGAGTTGCCATCAGATTCTTGGTGTATGTCTGCATAATTCCTTCAATCTCAGTAGGTCAATCAATGTATAAACTATTTTCTATTAAGTATCTGTGAAAAAAACAGTTAGGTTAAAGTTTATTTTGCCTAGTCTACGGAAATGGTCTAAAAATTTTCCATTGTAYTGGGAGCCTTCAAAACATTTAATGTTCTGCCTGCAACCAATACTTTTAAGGTCACATTGTGTAGATTTACTCCAAAGTGTTGTACACACTATTTTTATGCTAGGACTAAAGGTATTGAGTTGGAATGGGGTTTTTTTTGAAAAATTTCCTATGGAATTCCTCTATGGTACCATTGCTTGGTCTGAGATGAGAGAGGGGGTTTCTGTGGAAGTCCACAACAATGTGCCACTACAGTTGTAATCAGCAAGCTTTTTGACATTGACATTGAAGAGGTATCAAGCAGCAGAATTTGCCTGTAATAGTGACCCAGTTTCTGAAAGATAACAAACATTATTTTCCTCATTTGGAATAAAGAAGCATTGGAACTTACTTAATAAGATAGAACAAGCTCCAAAAAGTGGCAGGAATGGTGTTGGCTTGCGAGGCCCACAGCACTGCCACATGGGTTTTTGCTTTTTCCTTGTCATCAAAGGTTGACAGAGTGTCGTTCAGGAACATGCGGAGGGTGACAAGCTCGGAGAGCTTGTTCCTCTTCAGCAGATTCTTGTGGAGCAGTGCCTCTCCCAGCTTCTCACGTGCACTGTGGGCACTCTTGAACAAATGGATCGGCAGGCCTGCCACAAGGGCTGGAAAGATCTTATCAAATTCCTTGAAGTTTTCAAGGGCATTTAGGATATGAGCTCTCTCAGTTTCCTGCTTTGATAGATTTTTATCATGACTTGAATTAAATTCTGTACCAAAAAGTGTTAAAAAGCCAGACTCAAACATCACCCGGCAACAGAATGCATAAAGTCCTTCTGTCACCCAGATATTAGGCTGGACCTTAGATGTTCTTGATTGCAGCATGACATATTGCAGGTTTTCCATCATTGCTTCGATGAGGGGATCTAGAGCATTACCTTGAAGGGTTCTAATGAAAGTCTGATGAAAATTTTCGGTGGTGTTTCCCTCCATTGGATCAATACTACCATGCCCAAAAGCCTGTCACAAAATAAATTGTATATACGGTAAATAAGGCCTATCGTAACCTTGGTGATAAAGTCTAGCAGAAATTAAAGCCAAAGTATAACTTCATAGCTTACTAGAGGGAAGCACAATAAGGACTATTAATACTAGAACTGATACTTTCTCAGAGAGCCATAGCAGCTATTAAGTAGGCAAACAAAAATAGATTCTAACAGATGCTTATAAATAAACAGACATGATTACCTAGGGCTTCCTTCAAATCTCACTGACATCAACAGGAGCCTTTTTGCTTGCTTCAGTAAGAGTTTGATTGAGCTTTTACTGTGTTACATCATTTTTTAAGACATTAGCATATAATCTTCCATAGTGGTGAATACCTCCTGAAGAAGGTTTCAGCTTCAGCAAGCTACATATCATTTTGCAGAGGATGCTAACTGTATATTCACTTTAGCAATCTGGGATACTACATGACTAAATAATGTCATTCTTGGATAATCCAAATGACTGCAAATTCCCTTTCCATTAAGGAAAGGGGAAAAAAAAGACCACAATCTTTTAAACTGATAAAGTGCAGAAATATGAAACAAATTATATTTCAAAGATGTAATTATGCTGTGAAGTTATGTAGAGATTAACTAGGTACTGTCTGACCTGACAGCAGATATTTTGCATGTTAAATATTACAACCATTTTTAAAATAGTACCTTGGCAGAAGTAGCAAAATGGAACTTTTTCCAGTCCAAGTGTTTTCCCTGGCGTATCAAGGAACGGTATGAAAAAGGGTCAGTGAGGAAATGAATGTATTTTCCAGCTACTCGGCAAGTAAAAATGTGTCCATGCTTCTTCTGCTTTTCTCTGAGGAATTCGAGGGGGTTGGCACCGAACTGCAAGGCACAGCCCAGGTATGGAAGGAACCCATTTTCAAGTGGTGGCTCACCTTGTCGCCTACAAAATGCAAACAAGTGCTGAATTTAGAAGTGTGCATCAAGATATCTCCTTCAAGACTACCAGCTAAGTGGTGATGCTAGACTTTTTGTAATGTTTGTTTTCTGCTATACTGTTGACAAAGAATTTCCCCCCGCCATGAACAGTAAGTCTGTTATGAGGTCTATGGTATACTAGAAAGAATAACTTTATGCATTTCAATAAACATAATAAACCACAATTTGTCTACATCACCTTTTTTTCTCCCTGCCTCAGGAACTTATTTTTCACCTGGTTGAATACAACATTGTTTCCACTGGCCTAACTTACATGCACAGATACATAATTGATCCATAAATAAATAAACCATCCCACTAATATTGTTAGAGCCATCCTTGGGCAATGATATCCATAATTCAATTTGAATACCAGGGGAAATAACCTTCTGAGTGTAGAAAGGTTGTTATTATTGGCGTGTCCCATTTGGAGTAGATCCTGTAGTGCTGAAAACAGTGGGAATTTTGCCATGATCTTCAGTAAGCATAAAAGTTAGTCTTTCAGGCAAAGCATCATTAAGCACATGATTATAGTTAAGCCTATGCTTATGATATATTTTAATCTGAAAGTCAAATAACTACTTTATTGCATAAGGTGAAAAATGGATGCTAAAATAACTTCCAAATAATACTTTAGCTCTTCTAATATGATCCTATTGGATATTATACAAAATTAACTATTTTATACCTTTTTTATTAAACTTTTAAAGAGAATAAAAAAACGACTGTCAAAAAATATAAAGGTACAATAGGTACACAAATTGTTCTTTCCGTAAATGTGGCACAAGCCAGTAGGATAAATGCTTAAGTTCCTGCTTTTTAAAAAATAGGTATTCAACACAGTAAACAATACAAGTATGATCTCTATTAAAAGCATGTAACTAGGTATGAAAGATTAGATAAGGGATGTAAGTAGGTATTAGACTATATTAGAAATAAGTGGGTATTAGCTGTGATTACAATGCAGGTAAAACTATAGCCCAGTACTTTAGGAAATCAGAACATGCATATTAATATTTTAATTACCTCATTTATGCAGGTATAGATTTATAGATTTGAATCTACACCTATGTCTAGGCATTACCCCACTATTTTTAAAAAGCCTGTACACAAAAAATGTAACATAAACCTCTCAAAAGTTCAAGCTACAGTGTTGCCTGCATTATCCTGCACCTGTCAATTTATATTCCTCAGATTACTCTGCTTTTAGTCTCACACACAGTATATTTGACAGAAATAAAGGCTGGGTACACTAAGATGCATTTTAAAAAAGATTTCTTACCTCCTCCTCCTCCTTCCTATAAGAAACCAATAAACACAATAGAGTATTGTCACTGCTCCCCAGATCCAAGATGCTACAAACATTTTAGGTCAACGCCCGAAAACTTGCAAGTGGAAAACCTGGTAACTGCCAGTATGGCAGAAGAGGTGGCTGAGAATGGTACAGAAAACAGGTCACTTTTTATATACAGTAGGTGCACCAGTGTATGTAATGGAATTCAGTCAACCTAACAAGCTATTAATTAACCATTTCTGGACAGTCTATTTTGTCTTTGTTCCGGCATCTTTCTGTAGAGAGCTTCGTTGATCTAGACAGTTGCAGACATGGCCTTGAGCTGATATCACATATCAGTAGCAGTTCCAAAGTAATCAAACAGCTGTAATAGTTGATAATTTGAAGGTCTCTCAGATGTGTTTTGATCTATCCCATAGATTTACCAACTACAGTTTATAGTTCAAATTTAGCAATAAATGAAATGGCTACTGACAGGTGTCCAGTGGATACAGGCTGGACTAAATGGTGGGTAAAGTTATTGTTGTCCTTTGGCTGCCAGCCTACTCATCTCCTCCCTTCTTTTTCTTGTGGATTGACTAGGCTCTAATGTGCATGGGTCAGGTTTGGTTGGGGAAAAAAGATTGCTAAAGAAATGGACTTACTCCCTCTAACAAAGTTTCTCTAGTAGAAAGGGAAAAATGGGCTTCCTATGATGCAAAGCAAGAGAAAAGAAATCAGAATTAGAGCACCACACTGTTTCTCAATGTCTTTGGATCCTCTTCCATCTCCAATTCACCTTTTGTCTTCCCATTTAATTCTTCTATCTTTTGTCTTTGCCCCAAACTGTACAGTACCAATTCAGCCAACTTTATGGCCTTGGAATATGGCCTCTAGTCCTGTTTCAGGAAATCTCTGAAGAACATATTGAATTTTCAGAAGACCTAGAAGACCGAGTTCCTTCATTTTCTAATTCACTCCTTTCCATGCTCCTTTCCATGTTCATAAATTGCTAAGATCTTTCTAATTCTCCATTTAACCAGTCACTTTTGCTCAGAGATCTCCTTTAACCAGATATCACAAACCCTTACACTGTCCTACTGCTCCAATGATAGAAATCATCCAGAGACTTCCTCTTCTTATCTCATAAACTGCCCTGAATTTTAGTTCTACATGCCTCACTCCTCTGATTCCACACCTCTGTGTTTTAAAACTCAAAATCATTTCATTACCTTAACTCCCAAGCTTCAAGTCTTTCCCTCACCTGCCTGCATCATTATGAGCCTAGAAGACTACAAGTTAAGATACATCCTCCACATCAGAGGAATATCTATCCTAATCTCCTGCATCTTCCAAGCAGACCCAAGTGGCAGGACCTTTCCCAGCAGTGTTGACTAAGTTCTCCTTCTCAGTAGACTCATTTTGGTTCTAAATGAGTTATGAGTGACTTTCTCAGTGAGGGAGGTAGAGGTGGAGTCAAAGGTTTGGGACAGAGATGTCTGGGAGAAGATCCTAAAAAACAGACTTGCTTGGAGAACAAAGCTTATGCTGAGCTGTATATTGCATTGCTATTAGTTCAGATCCTGAGGGGCCAAGAAGGGAGAAATTGGAACATACAGTCTATCAGCTCTGGGCTGGAGACACCCAGGCATAAAATAACTGCTGGAGGTATTCCAGCTGCCCAAAGGTCAGTGCCACAAGTGCTCCTGGATGTACTCTTATTTGGCAGAGAATAAGTCAGGCTCCTCCCTGATGTTTTCCCTCAAGGCTATGCTGTGGGAAGGAGAGCACTCTTGGTGCTCAGAGAGGAGAAAGAGTAATCTGGGATGAATTTAGTGATCATTAAATAGAAAACACCTCTTGTCTTTCAATTAAAGACTTTAAGAAAAGTTAAGGAAAAAATTATGAGGACTATTTTATTGTGTGACAGTGCTTTTTCTTGTTTGAAATAAATACGTTCCATGACTAACTTACCATAATGAGGGCTGTTGGATCACCACTGAAAACAGGACATGGCTATATTATTTCTATTACAATAATGGTTTAATCAGTTAAGATTATGCCTTTTTCCCTTTCAGCTACTGACTACTGAGGGATCAAACTTTGGCTTCCCCCTAGTACCTGGCATGCAGCCATGCAGCAGGAGGTTCAGACATATAGTGATATCTCATGAGTAACGCAGGATCTAGTGTTTCTAAGAGAGAAACTGCTGGTTTGTAGTCATTTTCAAGTTCACTTTTGTACCAGTTTTTGCTGATGTCCCTACAGCAGGGCAATAAAACACTAAAAGCTTGGAGCTTTTGCCAAAGTCTACCACTTCAAGTACAACACTGAAGGCACCAAGCTGCAAATCTGATAGATGGGAATGTTCCTCTGACTTCAAACCAAGGTAGGTAGTGAGAAACAAAATAACTATACAAAATGCCATTAAATTTGAGGCAATTTGTAATTTTCTTTCTGAGAAAAATATACTTTTTACTACATTGAGTTTTGCCCTCATTTAATCTAAAAGCCACCTCCTTTTGCATGTCAGGTCAAGATCCAGTGTCCTACCCCACTTCCTTTTAGACAGAGGTGTTTCTTTAATTTTCCTAGAAAAAACTTCCTTTTGACCTGCTTCAGTGAGCTTGGTATAACAGAATCACTTTATATCACTTTTTCTCATTTCCTGCTCATTCCCGTTATGCGAAATTTCAGTTCTGGATGTCATCTTTGACTAAATACTCTCATTTCCCCATCCTAAACAAGTATGAACATTTTATTATGTTTGTGTCTACTTCTTTTATTACATGTGTATAGGTCTCAGCCTTTTTTTGTCCAAACAACAGTTAACAAGAAAGTTGGAAGTTTCTGTCAGTTTTGTGTCTAACACTTATACCATAACAATATTTATCCAGCAATTGATACATGTTGCAGCACGTAAAGCTGTCAGTTGTATCTGCCTTTTCCTTACATATTTTGGTTAGATGTAGCACAGTGTGAAGAGAATAGCATTTACAAATGCCATTCTGTTGCCACAACAGAAGGAGCAACTACTCTAAAATCTGTCCGCCTTCTTTTCTCTTTTTGATTTGTACATATCTAATAGCAGTGCAAGTGTAACCTGGTATAAGCAAGGACTGGAGCTGTTTGGCATTCTACCTTAAATAATTGCTCTTTCTGGCAGGAAAACCAAATGTGCCCCCTCTTTTCCATTTAAGCGACCCTTATTTTGCAGCACCTTTGATGAATAACTATAACAACAGAACAGAGTTACTCTCACACAGTTTGAGGTGCTTAATGATACTAGATCACCCCCCCACACCTAGTTTCTTAAATAATCCAATTATAGTCCAAAGTCAGCCAGGACTATAGTATGCTGCAGCCTGTAATATATGTCCTGTAATAAATGCAAGTAGTAGCATTGTCTGCCACAGATATTTCCCCAAATTCAGCAGATGGGAAATATGATTCTCCACTCATTTATACCACTGGACTTTATACTTTCCTAATTTTTCACTAACACCAGGAGGGCACCTTGAAGCTCTGGTTATCATATTCTAAAGTTCTTCAGTGTCAAATAGACAGAGATTTCTCAGCCAGTTGCCTTCCAATTTATATAGCTGGGCCCGGAGGCACCATGTTGCCCACGTGGTTCTCCCAGGCTGCTTGCAGCCACAGGCAGTGGCCACCGCTCTGATCAACAGATAGTATATTTTCCATGACACTTTATGTTCTGAGGGCATCTCTCTTGACCCAAGCTTGAAAGGGCAACCCAAAGAGGGCATGGATACAGTCAAAAAAAAAAAATCATACTGACTGGTTTTGTTCTGCTTTGTGAAGCAGATTTCTGGCATAAATGGTAAGAGGAATATCAGCAAAAAAGAACTGACATAACTTGGACTCAACACTTGTCCCAGGCCAATGATACCAGTGGGAACAAAGCACCATGTACATTTGAACATATGAGCTCTTTACAGTTTTGAATATGCCAGTCTTGGGTGCTGATCCCTTAAGAACAGTGGAGAAACTCAGCAATGCATTTCTGTATAGTTTGATAGTAGTTAGCATAAGTTAATGGGACATGGGGTTAACTTTTTAACAGCTGTCATTTGATCTTTTCTTTAAGCCCTAATGAATGCTAAGCTAGAACCAGTCCAAAAAGAGCAACTCAAATAGAACATGAAAGCAGACAAAGCGGCATGCAACATTTTACCCAGTGAGACGTGTTTAGCATCCACTTCCATCTCAGTCTGAGCACAGCTGCCCATGCTGGTGGGAGGATCACCAGATATAAGGGTTTTGTTGAGTCTTCTGGGCCAGGACTTGTGCGGGGAATGATGCAGAGTTACCTTGCACCACATGCCCCCAAAAGGCTCAAAGACCTTTTTCTCCTAGGTATGCCTACTGCCTGTGCACAGAGCTTGCCACTTGTCCCACACCTCTGCTTCACTCTGTGCACCATGCATGATCATGGTCATGACCTTCTTGGAGCCAGTACTCTTCCCATAAAGCAAACAGTCCCAGCTCACTTTTGGAAAGGAGCTGCTATAATTCCTGAAATCTACAAGAGACTTGTTTATTTTGCATAGCTGCTCAGAAGCAGCTCAATATCCATCCAAACTCTGTCTTCAATTCATATGTTGTATCCATATGGCTTTCATTAGCCATGACCCACCCCTGCTGTTTAAATAGGCAATAGTGGATAGGCAAACTGAAGTGAATAATTTTTTTCCACAGTTACTGATAGCTTCATAACTCAGGAGTGCACTGGAGCACAGAAGGGTGTGACTGAATTACAAGATTACCTTTTGCAATAAACAGCAAATTTACAGCCAGCTAACTATAAAATGAATTTATTTAGTAGAAGTCAACAAGAGATACACCCTATGAAGAAATGATTTACTTTTTCCTCTTGCTTATTTTGTGAGAATGGTTAATATTTTTCATCAACAGATGAAAAATATGGAAACAGCACAAAACAGAACACAAAAAGCAGTGCAATAGCAACACTTGCAGCAAGACAAAAGATCAGGAGGAGTTTCTGGGACATTACAGCCAGGAGACACATTGCAGCTGTGAAACATATAAAAGATATCTCAAAGGGTGGAGCAATATGGAAGGAAAGCATGAGATAAAAGTTTAGAAGTCCTGCAGTGTAGCTGCTAGTAGCTCAGAATCTTTTGCAGCTAGAAAATTACTGATTAATAATTGTATATCACCACCTACTGGTAAACTTATTGAAGCAGCACTTGTGTATTGTATTCTACAGCAGTCACTGAACTTTGCTACTCAGTATTTATGTTTCCTATTTCTACAAAGTAAGAACAATATTTATTTTAAGTGCCTCTTGGAAACATAACGGTATCCATTTAAAGGAATATATTTGTCTTCACATATAACTGTTGGGTTTATGAAAGTTATTATACTATGAGTTTCTGGGGAAAGGAAACCTCCATTTGTTCAGAGTGTAGGTATTTTGCAGGCAGTGGGACACTGCCTGTGCAGATATGCTGGGTAACATTGCTGAGGTTCCTGAGGGTTGGGGTGAAAACCCAGCTTTTCTGGGGTCACTGGGAATTTTGCCATTGACTTCAAGAGGACCTGGATTTTACTCTTCTCTAGCCATAAGTGAAAAACAGCTTTTTTTAGGGTGATATGACAGCTGTGATCACATTGGATTTTGTATTGAAGGGACAGTCCAGAAATTGAAGATCCTTGTCCAGTATCAGTGTTGACTTGACACCATATGTCCAGAAATCAATCCAGCTCATCAACCCCTTCTGTTTTCCAGAGGTCAGCACTGGTTCCTGGCTATGCTCAGGCACAGACTCGCCCTGGCAGTGAGCAGTTAAGGGTAATCAAGCAGTACAGTGCCTCATCGCTGCTGCGCTCCATTTTTTCTGTGCTTCCCCTTAACAAAAAAATGTTACTAGGGATTGGAATTATGACACCACTTGATTGCTGCCTTCCCTGATCCCACCTTGTTTTCACCACCATTTTAGAGCTCTGTAGCAACAGTGTAAACTAGCTGCTGTTATCAACTGATCATGCCAGAAATGTAGTCTCTTCACAGAGACTGTAACCCCAGAAGTAAACCCAGCAAATCCCTAAACTATTCTGTTCACCATTTCCTCTGTTTTCTTAGGCCAATGGAAATGGTGGTAGTCTTGTGTGCCTAAACAAGGACTGAGTATCTACAAGAATCTGAATAAAATGATATTAAATATGCCATAGAGAATAATGCTTCATTGATCTATTTAAGTATTTAGTGATCTATATAATCTATAATAATTTAATGCTATTGCAGTAGCATTCTACTGCTCTATATTAGCAACTGTCACAGTTGTTCAAAGGGCAGATTTTGCTTACATTGTACTTTGTCTTCTGCAAAATTTGTAAGTCATTTAGCTCCAGGAAAATACTGTACCTATTTTATTTTTTTATCCTGTAGATTGTTTGAATGTAATATGGTAGAGACACAGCTCTTCTGTCATCTGAGACCTTTGTGATTGCTCTGAACCTGTCGGGTTCTTTTCACTTTGAAGCACTTTGCATGTACAATGCCTTGTGTCTGCATTGGGATAATTGACACTGATTGATTATCAGGTTAGGCAGGCACAGGAAGTGGGTTTATTTGAATCCTGTTTCAAGACAGTTGCCCTCAACATTTCAAAAAGACTTCAATGTTATAGGGGAAAATGTTTACTTGAATGAACAAGCTAATGTTTATATGTTTATATTTTTATCTCAGAGCATCCTCTGAATGTGCTTATATATCAAACAATGAACTTTGTTTGCTTACACCATATCAGCTCATTTTCTCTCTGGGATTTTCTTTGTTCTTTGGAATGTCAATTCAAAATTTATTAGCCTTTCTGTCAAAACCTGGATCATACAATGACACAATCTTCCCTCTAATATGAAGTGTTATAAACTAAATCTCAGGAACAAATACTATCCTTTCTTTCATTTGAATGAGAATATTTTAATAATATGCTGCAATCTTGACAGGTTTCCTTCAAACTGTAGAAAAGGGAATTACAAAATCTATGTTTGCATAATTAGCAATTCAGAGTAGCAAGGTTTAAGTAAATTACTTTTTCTAGGTGCCATAGACAACCACCTGAAAAGAAGTGCAAAAATGAGAGTGGYGACAAAAGAGAACTGAGTTGAGGACCCAAGCAGGGAAACAAAATGGATACTGGGTGCAGAATAAAAAATCAAGAGTTACTACTACTCATTCAGTGCAGCAAACTGCATGTTCTCAAAGCAAGCATTTTTTCTTTTAAACTCGTGGTTGAGTAGTATTATYTGATAACAAAACAACAGTTTCTAAATTATCCTATTATACTTAAAAGCCTAACTCAGACATTTGAACACTGAACAGGGAGAAATCAAGCAAAGCTCAGCTCTGGTTACAAAAATGATACTGCTTACTATTACTAAATAACTATTTAGAGAAAGATAGTTACATAAGAAGCCAGTAGAAAATTACAATACAATCTGCTAGAAGAATGTGACAAGCTATTCTGGGCTGCCCCAGCAGATGGAGCAGGGAATGCAGAAGAACCTTCTGCTTTGCTTTGTTTGCCTTTGCTTTTTTTCCTCTCTCTCTCTCTTCCTTCCTTCCTTTCTTTTCTTTCTTTCTTTCTTTTTCTTTCTTTTTTTCTTTCTTTTTCTTTCACTGCATCTCCCTCTCTGTCCTTTTCTCCCTCTCTCCCTTTCTCTCTTTCTCTTTCTTTCTTTCTTTCTTGTGCACAGTCCTCCTGCCTCCCACATATCATTTTAGTTTACTAGTTGCTCTTCTGCAACTCATTGCACGAATTCATCTCCCTGAGTTAAGCCATCCTGCTCTAAACAAAAAGGGTAGCTCTTAATTCATGTCCCCTACTCCATCATACTCACAACTCACTTAACATTTCTGTCTAGAAGTCATGGAGGCTGAGTTGCTGGAAGGTCCCTAGCCATCCAAGTTTATGTCAGCAGTAGCAAGTGGTGTAAAAAAATAGGAGTAGATCCGTAGAGTGAAACAGTTGGTGCTGAAGACCTGATGCTTGCTCTATCTATATTTTGTTTCTGGTTTTGTTTTACTTCACAGTGGTCTGGCCAAATGGACTGAATACCCCTTAGTGGAACAGACCAGATGTGCTCATAGCCTGCAAAGGTTTATATTCATCCAAAATCAAACAATGCAGTTTGTGAACTCTAAATCTGTTTCACTAAATGCAAACCAAAATATTGTAAGAGGGTACATTTGGGAGATTTGCTTTGCACTCCCGACCCAAACTAAAATGCTTTTCACACATTCTTAAGACCTTGCCCCTTTCTGCTTACATATCGGAGTAAGGTACTATTGTCTGTGCCTTGCAGAACATCTAAATCCACTATTGCCAGGGAAAAGATAACAAGTCTTTAACTCTACTGAGTCTTAAGCCATGATTAGCTCAACCAAGCAAGTCAAAACAAAGGCTCTAAATCAGCAAAAAGGTTCAACCACCAACAAGAAAGCACCAAACACATTCACAGTTACCCTCACTGTTGGTTTAGCAAACAGCTTAAACGGAGACAGAAGAAGGACAGTAAGAGAGAGAGGTTGTTTTACTGTTTTTCCCTGTCAAGGGAAAAGCCAGGTAGATCAAGTTAGTTTCTTTTTAGCTTCAACAGACTGGAAGATAGTTGCAGGGCTTCGGCAACATTATAGGAGCAGGCAGAGAACAGCTGGCCAGTTTATGAAGGACTGGGCAGGCATGTATGTGAACATTAAAAAATAACCAGTGACACCAGTATTTATGCTGTGAGGATGGCATCTTCAAAACCCGTCTGTTGTTTACAGATATCTCCATGCTTTTTATGCAGGTGTTGGTATCCCTCTAGCCCTACAGCTTGGGTTCATGCCAGTTCAGCAAGCCCTCCCATCAGGCTGCTGAGCACATTGGCTACGCACTCATTTTGCTCCTGAAGTGATCAGCCTGCACAGCAGCATTCTCCATGAGCTCCATATGCAAGGAAATGAAGAGGTCCTCCACCTTCCTCCTTCCATCCACGGCAGGATGCTGTTTGGATGCTGGGAGATGGGAGTCAACTTATGACCTGTGGTCAAAAGGGGGACTCTTTCTTCAGGCTGTGGTCTGCTGCAGATCTGAGGGGAGAGAAGGGGTCGATGGGGACTCAGAGGTAATTTGAAGTTGTCAGTGGGTTCCTCTTCCCCTTCATGGTGGTTTCAGTGGTTACTGTGGCCACTTTAGAGGCTAAAGGATTGAAGAATTTGGGGGGAGAAGTCTGGGGGAAATGGAGAGGCTGGATTAGCAACACCAGCTGGAAAGGATCCTCAGCATGGAAACAACGGGGGCTGCCTGGTGGGCAGAGAGAAGTTATTGTCACATATTTCCTTGGACAGTTCTGCTGTTTCAGAAGCCTCTATCACTTTTCCGTCAGATCTATATACAAACACAGGATCATTCTCTGAGAATGCCCTTTGTGGATGGCTGCTGACATGTAACCTAGGTATGGGAAATCCTAGAGTGGAGGTACATAAATGTGTCTTTTAAAGTACAACTGAGCTTTACTGGACTGTGCAAAATGCAAAGAACTAAACAAAGGGTGAGGCTGTCCATACTGTAGGCACACAGCTATGCTGTTGATCCACATTCTGCTCTTCCAAGAGAAAATACATGTGTCCTAGTACTCGAATTGCTTGAATATTATATTTTCCCCATCTTTATGGCTATTATTTGTTTCAAAGCATTTATTGGAGGATATGAAAGAAGAACTGAAGAGTTAGTTCCATTCTGTATTGCAGCAGAAATCCACCAATCATGGCTTGAATCCTCTTCCGTGATATATTCTTTTTCATAATCATACATCTATGCAGCCAAAGCTTTCTTTTTGGTTAAAGGGAACTGTGGCAGTACACAATGTCTTCACTGTGCAGAAGAAAGGAAAAATAAGGCATGTTGTAATAGACACCTGAAAGCACCTTGAAAGTGTAAGGTTGACCAACCGCCCAGACTAGACTGAAGACAGATGAAGATGGAACTACTTAAATTAGCTGTCTAAAGCACAGTCCACTAGATTTACATGTGAATCAGCCTTTTGGTCTGAGAAAATTGAATTGCAACTGAATGCAGATGGATAATTTTGAAAACTATCTATCTGTGCTGATATTTAACAAGTAATTATGACTTTTTAGTACCAGAATTGCTGGAGTATTGCATATTACYCATTTCCTTCTATATGTGTTTACATTATTTTTTAAGTTAAATAAGCAAAGATCACAAAACTACCTTTTGTCATGGCTTTGCTTTGCAGATGAAAAGACTTAAACCACAAGGAGAAAGAGAGAAGTGAAAAAGAAATACATGAAAGGAACATGGTACTATAGGAAAAAGAAAGAACTAATGGATAAGGGATGACAGGTAGACGTAAGGGAGAACAGGAAGTGAGGAAGATAAAGACAAAACTCCAGGTAAAAGACAGAAGTATTGAAACAGCTGGAAAGTTTACGAATGGGAACAAATAGTTGCTTTTCTTAACAAGCTGACAAACATAAGTGCTTCAGTAGTCATATGGTTCAAAAGTCTGTTCTCATAAGTTAAACAGGTTTGGTGTCATCAGAAGTGTGGTGGCAGACTTCCAAAAAAACCTCCTGTGCTGCAGAAAAAAGTGTTGAGTTACTGAGTTCTGAGTTAGGGTGGAAACAGTTCTTCAGGCACGCAAGGGTGCTGTACCACCAGTAGAGCATGCCTTCAGATGAGTCATAAATAAAGTGAGGTTCTGATCACTTAAGGCAATTTAAGTTCCCAAGGCAGCCTTCATGAAAACTGTCATGTTAACTCTGCAGGACCCAAGAATGCCAGTTCTGACAGATGCATTCTGGTGAATACTGCTGTAACAGTTGGAGTCACTGTCATGCTTAGCTTTTCTTTTCCCCTTCTGTCAGAGATTACAGTTCCCATAGCAAAAGCAGCAAAGGGAGAACATCTGAATCTATCTCAGCTACCCCAGTTCAGAGGCTGGTGTCTGTTCAAATTTTTCCTTTTTAGTGTTTTAAGACAATATGCCAGACTCCCAATGAGGCATCAGAGCCCATGTTTCCTCATGCCACTCTTGCTACCAGCACTGAACCCTGCATTAGCAAAGTGTGAAGGAGAGTTGGGGCAGGAGTGTCCTCCCTGGGGGTAGCTACGGCCACAGCAAGATTTGCCTAATGATTTCAATGAAACCTCTTGGGTTATAACATTCAAATTCCTGCTGTGCTTTCATTTTCAACTGAGTCCAGTTTATCATTGTGATCCAGTAAAGGCAGAATGCAGGGGTATGTTCAGTCAGATTATTTGATCTGAAGACTTTGAGGACAGCAGGATCTATCTTTAGTCCTCTAGTCAGGCTTCGTCTAGACCACAGAATTTCACCAGTGGTGCCTGAATCATGGACCTTAACTTCTGCCTGAACTAGAACATATCTAACGTGAATATACAAAATGCTGGTTTAGAGACATCAAGAGAAAGGAAAACCACTAAATTTGTGGGGAAGCAGGATCTAATAGTTAAATTACTGTCACTGTTAAATATATGCCTCACTTCTACTATGCCTAGCTTTTGTTTCCAGTTGTTACAACATTAAAACATAGGATATAGATTTAAAAACATATAAACATGTAAGTCAGAGGTAGAACAGAGCTGTTTAGTTTGTTTAAGTCCTTTCCAATGAAGTCCCATTTGTGAATTAGGTACAGAAAAAGCACAGTCACCCCTTCTGTGTTTAAGCACGGAGCTCAATTCCACCCATTTCCTGAGTTTCCTTTCCTGTCTCCTCTCCCTAAGGCTTGATTCAGGGTTGTGCATGAAGGAGTCTGTTGTCTGCAGGATTGTTGCTTCATCTGCTATAAAAGTTGAAAGATATCTAATGAATGAGGAGAGGGATCACAAGAAGAGAGAGGAATGCCATATTTCTTAAGCCCTGGAAAGCCAGTCTGCAGAATCCGATGTTGTTCCCACCTCTGCCACAGGGTTCCTGTGTGATGATAAAGTCCTTTAGTCAGACTCTTCTCAAGTGACCACTGTGTTTTTCTCATTTTTCAGTTGCCCCATAAAGGCCCTGGACTTTAATTTGTAGAAGTGCTCAACACACATGACTGTGACTGAAGTCACTTAGGTGCTGATTTAACAAATATTGTTCAATAATTCTCACAAAGAGTTTGTAGAACTGAGAGCTTGAAATAATGCATTATGAGCATATTCAAGTTAAATGTCTCATTTCTCTGACTGTATCTTGGGAATTATAGTAGAAAAAATAATTAGTAATTGTTTGCACAGCAATCAGACACTAGAGTGTTACTCAAAAAAGACTGTGACAACATTAATATTTCCATCCTTACAGCAGAGTTTGAATAGCAGGCAGGAAATCAGGCACGGAACTGCAGATTGGACACTGAAAAATTGTACATTCACTGAGCACTGTCCATTCCATGGGTTGATGAGGGGAGAGTGGAAATAATATGTTATATTGTCATTAAAAGACTGGATCTTTGACATACAAACAGGGAGTCAGAAACCAAGTGACCCAGGCAATTTTAATTCTGTCAGTTTCTAACGTTAAATGCTTGACTTGGGTGAAGCTCTTCTAATGTAATTTATTCTGTATAATAGTTTTCTTCATGCTGGAATTCTTTTTTCTGTATGCAAACTCTCAAAATTCTTCTTTACAAAATCTAGAAGTGTATCAGTGCTCAGTGCGATGCAGCACCAGAGAGCTACTCTAAACTGGCTTGGAGCTGGTTTGTTCTAGAAACACAAACAGTACGTCAGGATTTTCTTTGCACCCAGGTTAGAGCAGGACCAGTTAACTCACCCTAGCACACTCTAACTAGAGGCAAAGAACCTCTTTAATACAGTTATTCTACTTCCAGTACTGCCAGGGTGCTCTCTTGCACAGTTTGTACGTGTTTTGAGTGACCATTTTTAATGTCTCATTGTTGCAGGGGTGGAGAGCTTCCTAAGGAACACAAGCACAATTTACTTCCAGCTTCAAAGGAGAAATGTGAATTTTTGGGTGATTACCACGTATTATTTTATTAAGATTTTTGCAGCTGCTGACACTGATATTGATCTGGTAGTTTCTATTATTCTTTGAAAGTTGGCATACAACTAGTAAAAAGAAATAATAGTATATTGTAACAGAAAATTACCATGCTATTGCCCATGGGTGTTCTAATTTCAGCAAGCAAAATCTGATAACTCTGCCATTTGTTCCACTTCTCTCAAACAATAGGTAATCTTGGAATCCCTTCTGCAAATACTTCAGGAACTAATGGAGAGCCGCTTGTTTGGGTGTTTTAGCTCTGATTCTTCAGAGCTCCCCAATCACCATAGAGTTCATAGAAAGGTACAACCATGCCCTTCTGCTGCCAGTGTCTGAATTCTGGAGCACAAAAGTATTTCCCCTGTCCCAGATTTTGAATTCACCTCACAGAGAGACTGAGGAACATGCCATCTCCTTCCTTGTCTCAGCTTCTCTGAGAAGGAAACTCAGACTTTTTGGATATAGTGGGATCATGGTTGGAAGACCTTTTGGTCTCTGTGTTCAAAGAATCAAGACTCTGAAACATGTCAAACAGTGCATTTGCTGCACAAATTAGACAGAGCCTTTTCCTAATAATTATCTTTCTGTTTTGTTATGTTTCATTCCTATATTTAACTGAACAATAATTTTAAGAATGTTTTTCAGTATAACAAGGTTAATCTTTCTCTATTCAAAACCTGGTCTTAACCTGCATCTTCATACTGTTCTCGTTTAAAATCTTTAATAAGTTGTGTTTCATGATACATTCAAAGATGAAGATAATGAGATTCACTTCCATTACCATACAGGGATTTTCAATCCCCCAGCTGGATATGGTGCCAGAGCTACTGGCCTGCTTGGTCTTTGCTTATTTTTAGATTACGTGTTGTTAATAGTGCACACAAACTATGCCCAACAAATAATAGACTGTATGAAGCTCAGTGTGTTTTGGCTAGGACATCATTATAAATAAAAAAAAGCATGTTCTATTATAGCCTCTTGGGTAAAATCAAGACGTGAATTGACAATGCAGGTCTGGCGTCTACAGACAAATGCTGCTACCTTGATAGCAGAATGTCTCAAAAGATTGTGACAAGGGATAAAGTAATGCAGAAAACAGCAAATAACAGCCTAGCTTTCTGGAGATAAGAGCAGTGTCTCTGGAATGAGAGGGACATTTGAAGTCAAAATAAAAGAAGATATTGCCCTTCAGTTGTCAGCACCAAGCTCAGCAGAGTTGTGCCACCTAGACAATGCACAGTTGTGTTAAGTGCTTCAGYTGATCGCACATCTGCTATTTCCGTGCTATATGGACACTACCATGGTCTTGATGACCACCACTACCCAGGGTGGGCACAGGGCTTCACCCATACTGAGCTCATCACAGGATGAAAAGCTACATACACACTTTTAAGTCTTTCACTTATGTTAAAAATCACTTTTGACTACACAGAAAATTTAGCACTACAAAAGCAATAATTGTCTGTTAATATTAAGTCAGCGTAAGATTCCCTCCCTTTCTCTCTCCCTCCTCCCTGCCCAAAAAGTACCTAACAGAATTTTTATGAACTCATATGGTAAGCCCAAAATTGCACTTAAAATATATATTTAGTGATCTGTAGTTGCATGACTCAGGAGTCAACGGTTAAGACAGATCTGGCTGATGACTGGATATAAAAACAGAAACCTTCTGAGCAGCTGGAGAGAGTCTATATCTCCAAATTTAAGACTGCTGCGACTGCTACCAGAATGCGATGCACCCCTGTGATGCTCACTGAAGATGCTAACAACCGGAGAGATCCAAAAAGCTTAGGAGGGCTGAAAAATATATATTATAATAAAGTCTGTTTAAATACAGTTGTAATTTCATAGGCAGTGGAAATGGTGTAACAGCTTGCTGCTGTTAAAAGGGAGGGACCTTCCCTTTCCTTCCTCTTCCTCCTCTTTCCTCCTGTGTCCAGCAACACCCTCCCTTCCCTTGCTCTGGCGCTGGTGTTTGTCAACCAGAATAGTTACCTACATGAGGAACAAACTTCGACAACAGGCAGTCTTGCAAAGAAGGATTTAAAAGACTGAAAATTGATGCTGGAGAAGTTAATGCTATAAATAAGGCAAAGGAGTAATAATTACAGTAATTAAGTACGAGAGCCACTTTCCTAGTTTGTAGTAGAATTTGTCTGTAACTAGTGTACTTTAAATCATGATTTCTCTCGGGGTGTTTCCCTGAGACGTGCTTTATTTCAAATGAACACCAGGTCAGGGAGGTCCCGTGGATGGCGCTAAACTGTACCTCAGGCGATGAGCACGCAGGAGCCTCTGTGCCGCTGTAATTTATAAATATACAAAGAGGGGGAAAAGAAGAACCCCAAGCAATCAGTAACTGATATAAAGAGCACAGAATACATTTTATTAAAAAAAAAAAAAGTGGAAAAGGAATAGGAAAGGCACCCGCCAGCCCCGGTGTCTCCGGGCCCACAGCGGCGGCCGGCCCGGCCCAGCCCGGCTCGGCTCGGCCCCCGGCTCCCCGCCCCGCCGCCGTGTCACGAGCTCCCGCGGCCGGAGCATGCGCGGCACCGCCCCAGTTGTTCCACCGCCCGCGCTCTTCTCATAGCGGCGCCGCCGGGACTTGCGGGAGCCGTTGCCGCTGCCACTGCCTGTCTGTGTGCTGAGGCTCTTCCGCGAACGGCGGCCGCCGCCTGTGTTGAGGTAAGAGGCGGGGAGCTGCCGGCCTGCGCCCCCCTTCGGCTCCCCCCCCACACACACCCGCCGCCCTTTGTGTGCGGGGCCCGGGGCGGCGCCGCGAGGCGGGGGGGGGGGGCTCGCGCCGGGTGCGCGCGGCGGCGCTAACGGCTCCCGCGCGAGGCGAAGCGGAGCCGCCGGCACCACGGCGACGCCGTGGAGGGCTGGGGGGAGAGGGGGGAGCGCGGCCGCCCCGAGGGAGAAGCGGTTTCGGTTTTCCGCCCGTGGAAGCGGCGCGTCCCTCTCTCCCTTGCGGGGCGCCGGGGCGCGGGGCGCCGCCGGGCCGCCATGTCGTGCTGCGGCGGGGGCGCTCTGCGCCGGGCACCGGCTCGGGGGGGGGGGCCCGCGGCCGCCGCCTCGGAAACGCTGCGGCTGCGGGGCGACGTGCGAGCTGGGCTGCGAGGGTGGCTGCGGCCCTTTGTTACGAGCGAGGCCGACTTGGGGCTTCTGCCGGCTCCTTCAGGCTCCTTGTGAGACCGCTGCCTCTCGTCTGGTGCCTGTGCGTTCGTGAGAAGACTTGTAGGCGCTTGTAACACCTTCTTTTAGGCTGATCTAATGCTGGTTTAGGGGTGGGATGGATTTTGGGGCCGGGGAGCCCTTCGGGTCTGAAATAGAGGCAGCAGATTTCGGAGCTAAATGCAAAATGAGAGCAGCTGCTCAGAAGCTAATTAGACACGTATCAGAAGAAATAAAGCCTCAGTTATTAGTGGAGAACGTGTCTCTGGACAGTTGCTCTGTTCCTGATGTCTCTGCCTGACCTTTGGGAGGCTTTGTCCTGCGTCTCCCTTAAAGATAAATTTTTAGTTCATAGGTTTCTAGCTGTTYTGAAAATCAAAGCCAATGCTTAATAGAGGTACTGGTTTTATGGCCTGCTCTAATTTATCCATATGCCACAATCATAAAATGCTTCTTTTCTTTTCTTTTTCTTCCCCCCCTCCTCCCCCACCTCCCCAAGTCCTGGCTGCTGCTTCTTTCAGAGGTAGCAGTTGCTACATGCTGGTCAGGCTTGGAGTTCAGTTCTTAAACTACATTTAGCTTTGTCATTCCAGACCTGAAAAATATGTCCGAAAGCCCATCTTGTTCCAGCTATGCCACTTTGTTATGTTAGAGATTACTTCTACTTCCAAAACTTCCTGCTGATAGCCTAAGGATATCACGAGTGCTGCGTTTCCTTGGGTCCCTCGGGCTGGTGATTGGTTACTCTCCTTTGGTAAATAAGATCTACTTAGTCAGAAGTGCTGACTGCTGCGTAGCAGCATTTCCAAGCCAAAGATACTCAGAAAAGTGGGGAATTCTTTACGGAAGAGGTCTATGAGGTTGCTAGCTGGATTATGACTGCGTTTTTCCTGCTCCACTCTTTCCTTTTGTTTTTTTTAAAACTCTTTCACTTTTGCTTTTCTAAAAACTTTTATAGGTTACTGCGTGTATTTAGGAGTATATAAATGATCAAGGCAAATGATTCTGTAGATCAAGGCAAATCACCATAGATCTTTAAGAGAGGAAAGGAAGCTAGTGGCTCCTCTTTTGTGGTAACCCTCTAGCTAGCTCCTGTTTAAGGCTGTTTCAGAGTCTGTTTAAACTCTTGTTTATACTGTGGATAACATTAGGTACAAGTCATGGGCAGATTGTTCCTGAGTTTACTGGTGGTCTCTTACAGTGAAAATGACTATCAAATGGTCATAGTTTAAACTAAATACACTGTTTTTTGGAGTCTTAAATACTTAACTTCCTTTAGCTAATTAAAGGTCAGATAAGTGTTAAAACTGCTGGTGCAGAAACTGAAAATACTCCTTTTTGACATAAAAGCAACAAAGATACATGCTCACTAAATGTAGTTACAGTGGTGACAATTATTCTAGCTATTTAGTTGGAAACCCAAAAATAGTAACCGTGGAGTTTATAGACAGGAAGCTAAGAGCGGCTCCTCAGTAGTGTTGACAAATGCTTGGGTTTTGTGAACTTCCAGCGGAGAAGACCCGGTGGCCTATATGACAGTAAAATGGCAGGATAAGCTCTTGGAATATTTCCTTAAGTGATCAGAGAACAAATGCGTGTTTAGCTTTGCTAGTGCTCTCCTACAGGAAGTACCGCACTCCTCTTGGTAAACTAGAAGTTTGAGATGGGCTCTGTGACAAACATGACCAGGAATCACAGTGCAGAGTGGGAGTGGTCTGTGGAAGAAAAACTAAAGCTGGTGGAGGTGTAAACTAACTAGAGTGTGGAAATTGGTCATTGGGACCAGAAATCCAACAGACCTTGTGCTGTTTTCTACCTAGCGTATAAAGTCATAGCCCACTGTTAGCAGAACCCTTTTTCCCTTTCCCTCATCACCCTAAAACAGGGTGTCTTTGCTGTCTGTGGGGAACATGCCTTCATAGTGCTTGGGGAGYGTACTAATTTTGAATGACTCTGTCAGTGCTTGAACCTGTAGTTAAATTTACCAGCAGAGATGTAGCTTAGAAGTAGATTGTGTGCCTGATGCTGTAGATGGTTTTAGAGGTATCAGCAGCAGAACGCCAAGTCCGGAGGACTGCTTACCTGAGTGAGGGTTTCATTGGATTTGGACTTGCGTTTGCTATTGTTATGTTTCCACTCATCCAAAACTGACTGTTTCAGGTCAATGCTGGCTTGAAACAGAATTTTAAACTTTTTTTTAATTGCATGTTTAGTTTATAGTTGAGACCTGGAAGCTCTTTTATATTTGGTTTAGTTGCAACAGTTTGACAAAAGCATCAGTCACAACTAGCTTTTACAATGTAATGGGCCACATGTGCACAGTTTATCAAATTGGTATCTCTCATCAGATTTCTGGTACTCTTTTTTGATCATCTGATTGTGATCTGCCGTGATACTGGAGCTGTCAGGCAGTTTGCTGAACAATTAGAAACATTGTCGATGGCCTTAGTGTGATAAGAAAAGTCTCCTCTGTTACTGCAGTATAACATTAGGCATCAGGGTTTTTTCATCAACTTAAATTCATGAGCTTCTCTAAATGTAGATATTATGTAGCAATCACTTTCAGCCTGGAGTTATTTCTAAATTGTTATACAAATAAGGATTTATAAACTATTCATTGTATGACAATCCCAAAACTGGAAGCTTTTAATAGGGCTGCCATTAACTTCATTCTCAGTACCTCATATAACTTGCAAAAACTGTGTCTTATTTTGTCTTCTTCCATTTGTCCCCCTCCAACTTAAATGCTTACACAGTTTGAGATGAAACATTTTATTGCTCTTGTGCAATGAATTGCTCTTCTGTTGGCCTCAGCAATAATGTGAGTGAGGGAGTTAATGAAAATAATGGTTCCCAAAGCCTCCGTTAGCTGGCTCTAGCAGAACTGAGTGTCAATATGGTGCCTTAGAGGATCATGTGAAGTTGTGTGGAGTGTGGTTGTGTGTGTGTGTCCTGCCCCTTCCTGTTATGTTGCCACAGGACTTTCCCAACATCACATGAGAGACAGGCTGAAGTCTCCCTGCATTTTGAAACTCTCCGCTGGCTGAGTCTGGCTGGTTTATGGTCTCTTGCTAAAACTTATATGGTCCAAATGGATACTGGAAGCCAGTTGTCTTTAGTGGCTTCTTAATGAAACTTCAGAACCCATGGAAATTTTTAGATAGTCTGAATGACAGTGTGAAAGCTTCCACAGTTGTATATAAAATACCCCCCTACTTACAATGGGGGGGGGCATGATTTTTTTTTTCCTGTTATAGCTCATCATCATTGCATCCTAGTGTCCTAAAGTCTATTTGCAATACTTCTTTTGGAACACAGTTTCCCTGTATAGGCCTTCCTCATAGTTGAGATCTAAGCCTTGATGACACTGAGTGTAGTAAATAAAGCCTATTATAGAAAAACCATTGTGGATAACAGATTAAATGGCTAGTCTTAATGGAGTTTAAATACAAGTGCTGGGTATTTGTAATGCTAAGACTTACAGGCCACAGATCAGCCGAGGATTTCACAGCTTGCTCTTTTTTTGTTGTTTTAAGTTGCAATGCTGAGTAAATGTTTCTGATGAATCTGACCATTTTGTTTGTTTGCTTTTCTCTTCATCCTTTTATCCCAGTGAGACTGCATCAAAATGTCTCTTTACCCTTCCCTGGAAGATCTGAAGGTGGACAAAGTTATTCAGGTATGGTAAAATGTGGTAGACTTTCATGAGGTTAGTTTTAATGACAATAATAGAGCTAATGACTTTTAATCTAGGGGAAGAGGGACTTCTAATGTAGGTATGAATTCTTGTTTTGCCATTATACTCTGAAAGGAGGAAACAAAACTATGGTTTGGTATAATGTGATTAATGCTTATTTCACCGCTGTTGAATATATTCATTTTGTTTTGCTAACTTGGGTAGTTCTTTAATGTGTTGATATGTGTACCTCATTTTTTATATGATCTTAACTAGACAAACATGAATAGTCCCTTCTCGTACTACAGGGCAACTCTGAAGTAATGAATAGGTACTGGCTGAACTAGTAAGCTTGCTATTCCTGGTGTTCAAACCTGTGGCAGAAAGCTTTCATGATCGCTTGGGCTCAGAAACCACTACTGCCTCTCTTAACACCATAGGGAATTGCACACTTGTCCTTTGCTGCTTTAGGATAGTGACTAGCTCTCATGATACTTTAGATTATCACATTTGTGTAAACCCCTTTGTGCGTAAGAGCATTGGTAGCTTTTATTATTAGACAAGATGAAAATAAAAACAATGTTTGTCAAACCAAGTAATGAAAGACATTTTAATGAATAAAAATTCTACGAGAAACTTGACCTTAAAGAAAGGCTGAAGAAGCTACGGAGAATCCTATTACATTTAAGAGAAAAAGTGGAAATTGGGTAAGCTGGATTACTTCCCTGCTTAAACAACAGAAGTGAGTTATACTCTGTTTTAAGGTGTCCCTTTCCATCTCATTGGGAAGCAAGTGAGCAAACTGCACAGAAAAGCCTGTTAACTTCTCTGCTGTCCCACAGTAGAGTGCCTTAGTCTCACCTATTATGTATGTGGGGTGGGAGTCTTGAAGTGGTAGGCTCTGTGCTGGTRATCGCTCTCCTTCGTTTTTCTTATCTTTCCAAAGTCCTCTTGCTATGGTCAGGTAACACCGAACTAAAAAAGCAGTCTGGAGCCAAGAATATGGTCTTTCAGTTTTTTAAAGACCAACTGTTAGTGTTCATGTTCCAATGAAAAATATTAAATGCAATCTTCCTACTACTTAACTCCTGTTACTACTCAATGAATATGTGATGAAATGCAAAGAGGGTATTGATGCTGAGTCCTGTAAAACATTAAACTGTAGATTTATGTTGTGTCATTTCATAGAGCAGGGACTCATCTTCTATACTTGTCTTGCCAATAGTCTCAGCAGGGCTTATTAACTTGGGCAGCGGTTCATGTTCATGTGGCTACGCCTTTGTCAGCTCTGTTACGGTTTTTCACAGACAACTAAGAGTAAGCCCTGAGAGGTTTCCATAGGGAGCCGGACAAATTATTCGGTTAACTTAGTTTATATCCTCAGTGACACTAATCTCAAAGATCACTTTTCCAGAAAATACTTCATGCTGGATGTATACTTGCTGTCATACTTAAAGACTGTCCAATCAAAATTTGTAGTAGGATTTCAGGAAGTTCTACTGCTTAAGTGGGACATCAAGCCAGACAGTCTGTAAGGAAATTCATGCAGTGGGTGGGACAGAAAGGAGGAGTCAAGAGCATTTGGTTACAGATCCCCAGTGAAAAGAGCTGGATATTCTTATTGCTATCATCAAAGCAAAAGACTTGCCCTTGAACAGTTATGTGACAGTGTCTCACTTTATTAGGAGGAACTAGGCTGTGTACAAGGTATAGCTGTGACAGGGGAAGTAAAACATTGTTACAAAATGTCATTATTTCAAGAGTGAACTGTTCCAGTTGCACTGTTCTTGGTAGCAAAGACTAAATTATTTGCCTTTTGTATAAGTGCAATGTAAAGATGCTATCTTGTTAAATACAGCTGAGAGAACTTATGGGGGGGAAGGGAGCAGAGTACTGAGAGACTAAGTCTCTAATCACAACAAATGAGTGAGATTAAAAGGACTGCTGGTTAAAGTAGAAGGACTCGTCATATTAAATATTCTAAGCTATTTCTGTTGTCCACCATTTGAATCGGAGGCTTTCCTTCTAAATGCATTTGATATTGGTAAATAGTCACTTTTGCTCTAAAATTCTTTCTAAAAACAACTTCCTTGATAGAACTACTAAGTCTACTATTTTTAAGCATTATTTCCTTAAAAACACTGGGTAATTTGGCCATCGTGTTGAATTAGGTGATTCATGTATCCTGTTCAGCATAATGTTTCACTATGTCTTTAGTGGTTTTCCCTCCCCCCACTCCTAACCTTTCAACCATGGTAAAGATACTGGACTAGCTATTTCCATCACAGTTAATAAGCCTCTGAGATACATTTTTTTCACTGATTATGAGTATACAGGGCTCAAAAGGGGATAGCTCACATATTGGGAAAAGGAAGGAAATAGGCCTACTTTAATGATGTCTCTTACATTGGAAGTTAATAAGCAATATAGAAACTTCTAAACTTAGTGTGCTTGCTGTAATGTCAGGCATTTGAACTTCTCTAGAAAAGAAATTTAGAACATTCAATTCTTTCAGAACGTATTAAACTAGTAGCATCTAAATTTTATGGTTGTAATGATTTACAAGCAATAAGGGACACTAACTCATGAATAGTCCCTGCAAATTGCCATGCTCTACAACTGCTGTGATCGAGCTGGAAAAAATGATTACAAAACACTCTGCGAAAGGCCATACTTTAAAATGTAACTAACTTGCATTAAACTTCATTGACAAAACTTTATGAATCTTTTAAGGAGATCGTAAGCTCTCTAACTAATAACAAAACCAGAACTCAGATTGACAGTACAGCCTTTCTGCATTACTGTAGTTTCTTTTCTGAGGAAGGTAGAAGTTGATCTACTGAAGTAGTTCAATACAATGTGCTGCAGTAGCATTGAAGTTATTTCAGAGAAAAAGGTTGACTTCAGAGCTCCAAGATAAATGATGATTAACATTTAAAAAAAGATACTTTGTCTCCTGGCTTCATAATAAAGATTCTTTTTCTTGTACAAGATGATGCATATGAGTTTCTTTGCTCTTAGGCTCAGACCGCCTTTTCTTCAAACCCAGCTAATCCAGCGATTTTGTCTGAGGCCTCTGCTCCCATTCCTTATGATGGAGGTAAGCTTATGTACTGTATAGTATCCTAAATGTTTTGGAAAGCAGTTATAAAATACTGAAGTTTCAGAACAATCAAAAATATTTATAAACATGTAGCTTTATATGCTGTTTACCAGGGGTGAGATGGTCCTTTTTTCGGGAGGGGGTGGAATACCTTTTAATGGAGGAGCCATAGAATTCACAAAACGGTGTTTACTTCCTGAAGTGAATTGTGGCAAACAGTCACCTGTCTCCTGACTTGTGGAAATCTTTTCCAAGTGAGCCTAGCATAACAAGATCTACTGTCTGTATTATTTGAGTTCTCCTTAACTCTTACCTCCAACACTTAGATCTTCTTATTCATCACCTGTGTGTTTAAGCTTTAGAAGACAGCATGAGTTTGAATGTCATTCCTCTCCACGCTCAAACATACGAGCTATCTTAGGAACAAACAAAATACAAATCTAGATCAAGGGAGAAGTACCAAGGAGAGTGAAACTTAATATTGTCACAGTAGCAGCAAAAAAAATTTCTGCAGACTTTTTGAGATCAGTGAGCCCAGTGTAAAATCCATCAGATCTAAAGCTACCTGACTCTTATTTTATTTCATTTTCTTCCTTTTCCCCTATGCATATGTGCATAGACAAACTAACCTTATGAAAGTGTCCAGGTGGCTCTTTGAGGTGTAGAGATATTTTCGAGGTCAGAATTCTGGGCTAGTAAGTTATACTTGGTCTAAAAGGCCTAAAATCTCTCACCAACATGACCAGTAACAGTGCTGGAACAGCTGTCGGGAATGCTGGTGGATCACATTAAAGCTTTGTGGATGTAACCGTCTCCAGTTCTCCCCTTGGCACTGATGTGTCTAAGAGGTCTGACTTTAAGGTAGGAGGTTGTATAGTTCATGAAGGATCAACCTTTCCTTGATTCTTTCCAGAATAGATGCACATGTAGCCTAACCTTATCTGATTAGACTTTAAGTTTGCTTCAGCTTCTTGGTAGTATTCTTTCTGCTGTCTGGAGTTTGATTTGTCCTGTGATTTTTGTGCCTACCGTATTGCTGGCCATATGACATAGTTTTGACATCAACTTGTATGTGAATAGCTCAGGAGCTGTGTGGCTGAAAACTGATTAATCGCTCAAAATATCCCAAAGGAAGGGAGGCCTGTCGGTCAATCTGTAGGACATGTCAATCCTGCAGGAGAATCAGTCAGAATATACAACACCAAGAGCTTTCGGGCATTTTCTGCTAACAGGAAGACTCATTGTTCTGAATGAGAATGTAGTAGAGCCAGCAAAGATGCATCCTGCATTGTCATCTTTGAAGAACAAARTAGAATAATGTAGTAGCTGCAGAAGTCTTGTACAGCTTTAGGTGTATGTAATCCTAGGGCTCTGGAAAAATGCAAGCAAAAGACAGGCATAGAAGAAACGCTTATTAAAAGCTTATTTATCAGTAAAACTTTTAAGTTAATACCTCAATCTTGCAATGAGATCAGACAACTCATGTGAAATAGAAAGCAAACTTGACCCCTGAATCTCTTATGGAGCAAAAAAGGGTTTTCTGTTATATTAGCCCTTACCTTGCCAAGGTGTTCACCTTTGTGTTCCTTCCCTGAATAGTCATTTTCTGTTTCTGGTCAAATATGGATTCTTGCTGTTTTCATACATACTACCYTTTAATGATCCCTAGGAAGCTCTTTTTTTTGTGAATCGGGGAGCCCTCTTTCTTTCAAGGCTTTCCTTTATACCACCTTACTTTCCTCCAAACAGTTTTTTTAGTCCCCATTGCTTCAGTCAAAATGGCTAGTGGACTCGGTTCTTCTAACTGCCACTTGTTAAATGGCGCCTTTTGCTTATTTATGGAATATTAGAGCTCATATCAAGCTTATTTCCAAAGTGGCTTGAATCAAGGTCTGACAATTTAGCTTCCTTTCCTTCCATTTCCTGCGATCCATTCTCTCAGGGAGAGAGCAACCTCCTACTACACTTTAAGGGCCTTGTTTATATTCTCTTGATATAGAAGTGTGTCTAAAAAGACTTCATTTTGAAGCTATGAGAAAATGATAACTACTTTCTTACAAAGATTATTAAAGCAGACCTCACTGTAGACCTTAACTTCCTGCGTTTTATAGGAAATTACCATGTCTGGAATTTAGAATGTGTTTGGCATGGATGCTTCTTGACAATGCTGTCCTTTACTTGGCAGAAGAGCATAGCATGTAGGTTCCCCCCCACACACACACTTCTGTTCATGCTGTTGCCTTCATACACTGTCCTTAATGTTTCCTATATTCTCCAGTAGTTCCCCACCAATTGCCCAAAAGCTTTGGAGGAAGGACATGTCTTCATAGACTGGAGCATGCTCTTGCTTTCAGATCACATCACCATGTGTCTAATGTTGTTTATGCCATTAAGGATGTAACTTGGAAGTTCTCTGTAAGTTTTGAGAGGCTTTTTTAATTAAGAGAAAAAGAACTACTTGTCTAGCTACTTTTTGTAAACTGAGGTAGAATAACAGTCCTGGTTCAAGTGGATCTTTCAGCAAAATTTTCAATTACATATGTTACACTATCACAAGACTTGTCAAAATAGAATGTGAAAGCAATAGAGCAAATTTGTTCTATTAAAAAAATGATTATATTGACAGTTTTTCCCCCCCTTCTCTCCTGTAGGCTTATATCCAAGACTGTATCCAGAACTTTCTCAGTACATGGGACTGAGCCTCAATGAAGAAGAGGTGCAGAGAAACTTGCCAGTGGCAACAACTGCTCAGTTACAGGGTGTAGGTACCAGTCAAGGGTGTTTTAGTAAACAAAATTATAAAGACTAAATGTATACCTACAGTTCTAGATAGTAGAGTACTAAGTGCCATATTTAATTGATGAACGAATTGCTCTAAGTAATAGTGTCTATTTGCTCTGCTCTTTAAAAACTGAGTGCTGTATTTTTCCAATTTTGGGGGAGGGCAGTAAAACTGGTGTTACGATTTAATTTGTGCTTTTCAATATTGCTTGGTATGAAAGCTGAAACTAAATTGTCTGGCTGTTTTGTTTTAATCAGCAACTGGTAACACGACCTTCTACTAATTACATGGTAGCTCCAGTGACTGGAAATGATATTGGAATTCACAGAGCAGAAATTAAGCAAGGCATCCGGGAAGCAATTTTGTGTAAGGATCAAGATGGCAAAATTGGACTTCGCCTTAAGTCTGTTGACAATGTGAGTATAGAAGGTTGCTTTTGCTTGTAGAAATACTAGTACTGAAATCAATTAGTAGTGAAATTAGTATACACCAGACAATTTTGTGACTGTGTAAGTTTACTTATCCATCATCAGCTTTCAAAAATCTCCCAGTAGATCAGAAATGTAGAGGGCTTAAGCTGTTTAGACTTGGATCTAAATTTACAGCAGCAATTTCTACTTTCAGTATTTTTGTAGCACCTGAGAACTGTGTAATGTGTTTTCCACTTTGAAGTATGGAATTATCCTTGCACAGTTGCTACAATGCTTGTTAGCAGTTCAGGACTTTTACCTCTAGCTTCATGAAAGCATTGGGTGATACTTGCAGTTCAGCTGTATGCAGGGAAGTACCTGTAGTTTATAAGTACTTCCCCTTGTGTTGTTCCAATATATTACTGGTGAGAAAAGGAGAGTGAAAGTGTCATCTTTACAAAGCATAAAGAGTAATTTCAGAGTAGGCTTTTTCTGGTTTCCTTTACTATGGTTGCAGCTGCAAGAAGACTTTTAAACTGCTCTGGAGCTTCTCTATTTTGATATCTTTTGATTCTCGATGTGGAAGAATGCTACTCTTTTCTTGCGAGATCACTTAATCTGAATGGCAAAAAATAAAACTTGAATACAAGTTTCAATACATTCTTAAAGTGCTTCTGTAGTCCTTCTAACATAGGAAATGCTAGGGATTTCCTAGACATTGCAGTTCTCTCCCTACACATAGTAGGGAGAGGAATATTTACCTCTTTTAGCCTGACGTGTTTTACTTGTGKTTTTTTGGGGGTACTTTGACTAGAAATAATGTTTAGCACCTTGTTATTAACGGAGGTGCTAGCAAGTCATTAGCAATATGCAGTTGAAAGCTAATGGGGTTGAGAAAGATTGGAAGAGCCTGCCATAGAGTTCCTAGCATTGCTGATGTATTTTTTCCAAATGTATATAGACTTTGTGATGCCTTAGAAAGGAATTCTTAGTTAAATGTGCGAGCAGATGTTATCGAACTTATCAGTACTTCCTTGATCCAGTTGTTCAGACTTCTTGTTAAAACAGAATAGTACTTACCCCTTCAAATAAACACAAGCACAGTATTAAATCCTTCTTTCTAACTTTATTTCAGCATTAATTATCTTTCATAGTCTTTTAGAGACATCTAGAAATGGAGACTAAAGTTTCTAAGTGCATCTTAGAGATACCAACCAAATGGACAAAAGGACTTGTTAATTGTATTACATACATAATGGGGAAACTCTGAAGGGCTGTATGTTCTGTTATTGACTCTCATCTTTAAGGAAGATTATTTTTATTTTTGTATTCGCCCTTTCTTCCTTTGTAGGGTATATTTGTCCAGTTAGTACAGGCAAACTCTCCAGCATCTCTAGCTGGTCTGCGATTTGGGGACCAAGTTCTGCAGATCAATGGTGAAAACTGTGCAGGATGGAGTTCTGATAAAGCTCATAAAGTTCTGAAACAGGCTTCTGGAGAGAGAATTTCAATGATCATTCGGGACAGGTAAAACTAACCACAGATACAGAAAGTGGTTGTTACTCATCTAAGAGTAATTCTGTGGGGTTTGGGGGTCTGCTCACTTGAGAAGCACTGCAGGCATTACAAAAACTGTCTGCCTGCATAACACTTCTGAGGAACTTTAATACTAAGTTCCCTTTCATGGGTTACTGTAGAAGTAATTATTAACGCATAAACTTCAAGTGCAAATATCTTGCCTGGATGTGTTGAGGCCTAACATCTTTGAGGGAAACTAATGAATGCTAGCACAAGCCAAATTTAAGTTCTGAACTCAAGAATTCTGTGCTCCTTCTGACACAACTTGACTCTTGCTCATAATGATGGGAAAAGCAATAAAGATGTACTAATATTCTGAATATTTTTGTACAGAGTTTAAATCTTCCTTTGCATTTGTATTTAGGCATGGTAGTTTTCTTGTGAACTCCACTTATGCATGAATTTATGCCAGCTTTGCTGAAAGTAAGCTTGAGGAATTGATAGAAATTTCTGTTGCTGGATATGAGCATGTAGTTAGTTTTATGTAATGATAATCTGACATTCAACATAAAGCCTGTAGGCTATGAAAAGACAGATAATGTGATTTGACTAAGTACGTGTCTTCAGAAGTTTATTTTCTTTTTTTCAATGTTGTTTCTTGTTTAAGAACCAAGCTTGAAACTGATGGAGTAAGACTACTAGCATACTACTTCTGTCATGTATTAAATCAAAGTACTGTGGCCAGTAGATAGCCTCTTCTACCTGCCGCCTCTTCTACCTGCCACCTCTTCTTCCCCCCAACCCCTTGCTGGATTTAGCAGCTTGTTAAGACACAACCTTGAGGTTTTGTGTTTATAAGGCAGTGGTAATGTTGATGGGGAAGCCTTGATCTCCAGAGTCCTGTGGTCTCTCTACAGCTGTTAAAACTGCCTGCAGTAGTTTAGCTACTTCTAGCACTTGTAGACAAAACTTGCATTTCAGTGCACTACTTTTTTTTTTTCACTTTAATATCTACACAGAGGGTGGAATGCAGGTAGAATAAGATTGTAAACAAGTTTACATACCCATGTAATGTGACTTCAGCCTGGAAAGAGAAGATTAAAATAGAGAATACTTGCCCTTTCAAAAAATGAAGTTAAACCCAACTACTATGAAAAGTAGTAGATGTATGAGTGTTATAATTCCTTTTTGCAGGTCAAAGATACTGAAATAGTGTTTTGGTTCTTTTTGTGGTTTAGTAGACTGGGAATATGTTCTTGTGTTTTAAGTGTCTGTCTTTCTCACAGGCCTTTTGAACGAATTATTACTATGCATAAAGACAGTACAGGGCATGTTGGTTTCATATTCAAGAATGGAAAAATAACCTCAATAGTGAAAGACAGTTCTGCTGCAAGAAATGGACTTCTTACAGAGCACATCATCTGTGAAATTAATGGCCAGAATGTAATTGGATTGAAGGTAAAATAAGCAGTGTGTGTATGTACACAAAAGGATTAGAATGTAATGCTGAATACTCATAAAATTAATTAAGAAAATGGAGATCATGAGACATCATGTACTTGACTGGAGAGACAAATGTTTTGAATTTTCTTTAGCAGTTTTATATCTATAGGTAGAACAATTCATTCTCTTTTTCTTCATGTTCATTAGGTTGACCCTCAGTGTTTATCTCTAGTCTAACTTCAATGGCATAAGCCTAAAGCATAAGCTTCCCTCTGTGCCCGTGTCGAATTCTAGTAGGAATTCTGTCTATGTATGTATTCCTCCTTCAATCAGGATGTGTAAGATACAACTTCATAAATGTTTGGTTATCAGTGCTGCAAGTTCAGTGACTTGCGCTGAAGGTTAAATATTCTGAACAAGGAGTTGTGGGTCTCCTGAAGTTGTATAAACCTGTCTAGAAAATGCTCTAACTGCTGCTTTATTAATCATCTTGGGTGATGTTGCTCATTTGACTTCTTGTTTAATAACAGGACCCCCAGATAGCAGACATTTTGGCAACAGCTGGGAATGTAGTGACCATTACCATCATGCCTTCCAGTATTTATGAGTATATAATAAAGAGGTAAGTGGTAAACAAAGCAGTCATGGTGTTGATTATTAAGTTGACGATTTTTTTTTTTCAGATTAAATAAAGTATAATTACATCTTGTCATGAGTGCAAACTTAACATAAAGGCTGGATAAGGGAAAAGTCTGAAGACTTATTTAACTTCATGGGTTTACTCAGACTGTATCTGGTTTTGTTTTTAAACTGTTCATATGTCAGCAACACTTGTCTGCTTTTTCTTCTCTTGAAGAACCTAACCAGTTCTAAGTATAATATAAGACTAAACTTGAGTTTCCCAGAACTTTTGAAGTGTGTGGATAGCACAAGTTGTTACCTTATAACTAAATGTTATTTCTAATGCAGTTAACTCTGACATCACCGCATCCTACCAAGAACAGTGGCGCAGGGGGGGGAGGTGAGGTGCGGTGCGGGGGGGGGGGTGGTATGGCGGTTTTTTTTTTTTTTTTTAATATAAATTTGACAGCACTAGCTAGCTTTCTGTAGCTAAATCCCTTGCAAAGTTATGGTTTTCAAGTTACTAGAAACTAATGCTGCAGCTTTTTGAATGCTTCAGGTATAATCAGACCCCTGCCCCTCTCTCCATGGTATGTTCTTTTAATTAAAAATAAATAAATAAAAAAATCAGGTCTAGACTGCCACCATTTCTGCCCCCTCCCCCATACTGGTGATAATTTATTGCTTGCACAAATGTACACACCCTGAAAGATGTTGGTATTACAACTCAGTTGCTAATAAAGATGCTGAATATTCTGTCTTGTATGTGCAATTTGATGCAGCTTTTCTATACCAATGTACTTACTGCCAAAAATGGTGGAGTAAAAGGCTAATTGTTAAATTGTATTAGAGCTAGCAATGATAAAGATACAGTGACTAGAAGCTTTAAACAGATCTCATGTTTGTCATACGAAACTGAATGTCTTTTCCTTTTATTTAGGATGGCAACTAGCATTATGAAAAGTTTGATGGATCACTCAGTTCCTGAAGTCTGAACTTCGGGGTGTGTGTGTGTGTGTATATATATATAATGACAATTCCACTAAACTTGGGCTATTATACTCAGTGATTTTTTTCTTCTGCACATGAGCCTTTCTGGAAGCCCAGAGAAGATATGCTGCATCAAGCATTTGCATCTGTTATGGCTGGGAATGTTACAGTTCAACATGTTATCTTGTTTATTCACAAACTGTAAAACTTGTAGCCTTATATGCTTGACAAATGTGAAATTCCAATTGCGTTATGACTTCTTTTAATAGATCTCTTAGTTTACTACTACTGTAAGCCATTGCAACTAAAGGAACCAGATATCACTTGCAAAGTTACATAGTTACCTACAACCTAGAACAATGCTCTGCTTTGTATGTTTCAGACAAAATGAGTATTTTTATTGCTTTGTTTGCAAGAGTAGATTTGAAATAGCATATTAGAAATATGGCTAGTACTACTTTATTTTTTTGTTCTAGTAGATTCTTTTTATCCAAGAATGCCAGCTAAGCTGAATATAGCTAATGACATTCAGTAAGTAAGCATATTAAATAAAAGTAGTGTACGGATATACTCAAATCTTCTTATTCTTGTTATACAAATTGTAATTAATATGCTTAATCTCTTGCCTTAACCATGTTCTTAAGAATTCAGAAATAACCAAATAAATGACTGAACCCTAGATCATATGTGTGTGCTTATACAGATGAGCAAAGAAAGTTGTGTGGGGTTTGTTTTGTTTTGTTGGGKTTTTTTTTGGTAGGTTTTCACCAACAACAGCAACAAGCTAGGAAATACAGTTTAAGATCACTTTCTAAATAACCTTGCCCCTTATAGTGTTAAGATCTAAATCTACAATTTAAAAAAAGCTACTATATTCTTGAAATTTGTTTATCTGTTCAATAAGATACGCTAATTGTGTAGTTGCAACTTTATTATATAATTGTTTGCTAGGTAGGGCCTACACAACTGAGACCTTAAGAAGTTAAGTGATCTGAAGTTAAATGGCAGTTTGGGTGAGTGATTTCCTTTTTTAATGCTTTGGTCTAGGTTTCAGCTGTGCCATCTAAGATTACTGAGCTGTAATTTTTTTTATAGTGTCAGTTAGCCTAAAGTCAAAGCACATAGTTCTGGTTTATTGTTATAAGTATTACTAGTGGGGTAAGGGGTGTTCATGTGTGAAACAAGTTCAGATGTTCTTTCTGAACTAACTTGGATCCAGAATTGGTGTGGGGAACTTGAACTGAAGTAGCACTTCAAAGGGTGATTTAAGAACTCATATAATAAAAAGTTTTGCAGAGTGGGTGCAAGTATGAACTAAATAGCTTCCTAATTAGGGGTGTGGGTTTTTCTTTTTGTTCTGTTTTTTTAGGAAGTGAAAAAATAGTTACTMGGGCTGGGGCAGGAGCCACAGAACACTCAATTTTCTTCCTGGGTGAACTGTAAGTTCAGTATTGTTTGCTATTCCAGTGACAAGGATTTGGGTTGGCTTGAGGGCAGGACGCTCTCTTGTTGCTCCTTGTTTCTCAAGTGAGTTTCTGTTATGGTTTACACCTAGTTATTACATCACCTTACTCTGGTACTTCAGTTTGTGGTGGTGATCAAATTTATTATGGGAGATGCTAAATGACTCATCCCTGGAACCCTTGAGGCAAGAAGCACTTACTGGCAGTAGYTGGTGACTTCATTTAGAGTGGCTATGACTTCAGCCTTACTGAAGATATGACCCATGGCCTGTAGTGGTGCTCATCAAGTCCCTTGGCACATGAGTTTCTTTAGCTATGAAATGCTGCTCTCTCCAGCTTCTACTTAGGAATAAACTATGCAGCATGGGCCAGGCCTATACCTACCAGGCTTTAGAACTCCTTATTACAACCTGACATGATCTTTGGCCACCTAAAACCTTACAATTCACCAGTTTACCAACTGGTAAATACAATAAATACAAATACCAAATTGTAAATACAATTTACCAGAAGGTAAAACAAGTTACAGTGGGGATTGTGAATTCATGGTGGTACTATATGCAGAAAACCTAACAGTTGTGGGCCAGGGAGAACGTAGTCTGGTAGAGGTAAACATGCAAAGATAGGCACAATTAAAACAACACATAAAGAGCTTCTAACTCAGTGCAGAAGTCCCTTAGCCCAAAATAAGACATCTTCAAGAAACTAGAATTGTGTGTGCTCAAAGATATAGGAGTCCAGGAATATTTAAGAACTGATTAAAATGAAAGGTAAAGAAACAGGTCAAGATGTTCTACTGCAAGATTTTAAGACCAGTAACAGCATATATGAGATCTAGCTTAATCATTTATACCTATGACAAAATTTCATTTTGCCAACATTTGCCCTTTACCACATACTTGCATAAAAATCAGTTAGTTATCTGCTGAGCCAAATGGGTAACATAGATGAAACCCCAGTTTACTTTAACAACATACATACAATACATTATTGAAAAAAATTGATTCAAAATCCATCATAATAAAAATTTCAGGGAATAATAAAAAAGCCACTATATATCAAATGCCTGTAAAACAATGCTAAAGAAACAGMTGCCTACTAAAATAGTTGTTAGGTGTCAAAACTAAGGCAGTATGTCTACAGCCTTACAGGAGGGACTGAATATCTTCTTTTGGAAGAATGCTTGTCCTGGACACATTCACAGAGCATCTAACAGCAGCAATAAAGAATACTATCAGAGAAATGAATATTGATCCTGTGGTCACACTTGGGGGAACATCACAACTGCAGGGCCTTGTTGCTGTAATGAAGAAGCCATTACAAAAACATTTGAAGTTTTCATCCTCAGAAAAGCTTTTTGCCAGGGAGCATGTTCTGAAGTCCTATACGGAAAACAAGTCTACTGCAACAGTGCTTTGTCACTGGATTAAGACAAGGGATTGGATAAACTCAGGAGCTTAGCTATATGGTTTATGAAATGCTATTTAAATTCCATCCAGAAGATGATTTGAGTTGAAAGGTGAGAACTGTGGACACACAAAACATGAAGGGGAAGATGGTTAGTGACAGAAGTGATGAAAGGCAGAAAAAGCATCAGACAAAAGACTAACTTCAGGCACACCACTAAGGAAAAATTTATATCACTATATTACATGTATGTATAACAACTTATCTGTTATTTATGTTTGGCTTCCTTTCAAGTTAATACATTAGTTTTTTGGGGGTTTTTTAATAGGTAAAAGCAACATAGAATATGCTCTTATTCTTCTCTATGCCTTTGCAGATAGCCACACTTGGAGACTAGTTAGGGGACCAGACCAACCTCTGGTCTGATCAATAGCTGCCTTAATAGGTGTTCAAGTAAAATTTGCTGTTGTACACATCTTCTCTAGGCAGAAAGGTTTACTACATATGGACATACATTATGTAGTGAGACATGACACTGAGTTGCAAACTTCCTTAAAGACTTTTTTAAGTAAGAATGCAAATGCTTATTTTTTGAAACCAATTCAAACAACATGCTATGATGCATCCCACGTAAATCAAACAATGACTGCAAGTTAAGAGCTCTTTAATTACAGAAAAATAGGTCTTTAATTTCATCTCAGATGTCATTTAAGACAAACACTTTCAAGTACAATAGTCAATGAAAAACAAATGCATACAGTATGGAAGTTAAGAGCTCTCAGTGAAGTCACCATAAACTAGAAAGTAGTAGCTGAACAAAGCTTCCTATCTAGTTGAACTTCAGCAGTCATCATTGCAAACAGTTAAGTTTCTTTAAAAGGTTTGATTTAAAATAAGAGTTCATTTACATGTCTGGAGGGAAAGGCACTTAGTATTGCAGTTTCCAGAACATGATTTGTCTGTCTTCCCCTCCTGTAATAACACTGTTGCATTGCTCATTCATCCACATGGACATTATTGCACCTGGGAGGAAAAATAGATTCAAATTCAAATACAAGTGGAATACTTAGCAGGATGATAAAATAGATCTTTTAAAACCATTTAGGATCATCCAATCATTAGTTTAGATTACATTGACATCATATATACTATGCATGTATACCATACATACACCATATAGTAGGCTGCTAGGTAATTGCTGTTCTTATCCACAGCAATACTCTCATGCCACGTTGCCTCAGTTTCTTTGGGAACCAGAGGCAGAATGTAAATTGCAGCGTAAGTGCAGATGATGCACAGTGGCAAAAGGATTCCTTGGGATGAGGGGAGAAGATTGCTCCAGAAAGTTTAAATTTAGACTCTGCCATTTGGACTTTTTCCCATTAAAACTGTATTAGCATCTTACTTCTAGCATATGGCTAAAAGCCCATTTTAGCTACAGAATGATCTCTGTGTAGGTCAAGTTCAAGAGTACAAGCTTATAGTAGAAAAGTTTGAAATAGCTGTTCATGAAAGCAGCCTTAAGAGCCTTGAGATAGCATAGCTCGTGCAGACTTTTTGGTTGCTAATGCACTGAAGACCAGGCATATGCATGTAAGACAACTTTTAATCCTTACCCATAAGAATTTCACTGGTGAACTGTACTTAGTTTGTTGTTAGACTCACAGTCTGGACAGACTTGACATCAAAATATATGAAGTGGTCTGTACTGCACTTTATTAGGACTGTGAGTTAAAACAAAACATTGATTTTGGGGATGCTACACAAATTCGACTGCCTTGTTATTCTTCCACCCTTGATCCATCCCAGCTCATCTGCCTTTGGTCAGCAGTCTTGTAAAAGGCAAGATTCCTCCACCGTTATTAAATTTCCTAGGAAAATCCAGTGGACCTACTTCTAGTTTCAGTGTTCCAGATAGATAACACTAATATCAGGAACCACTTACTGATCAAATGATTCTCAAACTTGTCAAAGCCAACACAATTAGATAACAGGAATCTTGCATTTAATTTGAGAACAAGAATAGTTCAGGCATACCTGTATGTCCTTTGATTCTTTCAATAACTTTTCCTCCAAGAAGGTCCCAAATCAGTAATTCACCAGACCAACTTCCTGATAAGATGGTATTTCCATCCCATTTGAAGCACCTGCAAAGTAACTCCAGTCAGTTCACTTCAATCTTTTGTATAATGAGAGCTGGACACTTCTGAACTGAGCAAGCCAAAAAGAATTAAAAAGGGACATTTAAAACTGAAGGAAGCTACTACTTTTAACACAGTCCCTCTGGAAAGGTTATTCCCAAACTATTTTAAAGGGTCATGGCCCAAAGTTGCTACTGACTGCACTAGACACAGCTTCTTCCTCTGCCAGGGGGATGAAATACATCCCCGTTACACAAGAGGATCCATTCAGCTGTACTCGTCTACGAAAGTCATGAAAGACTTTCATGAACTACCACTTTCCATTTGTCACTTCATGCTTCTGAAACAGTCATTTGACATGGGAAGAGATAACTTCCTGGGATGCTTTTGCAAAACATACTGATGGAATCAACAAGATGTGCAATATAACAGGATTCCATGTATGGCTGCTGTATTTTTACTCCAGTAACTGGATACTGGAGTATCCTGGATGCTGGAGTACTCATTCCAGCAGTTTACCTGCTGAACTATATAGGACTGCATGTATTTCGGTTAGCAAAGATACCAGAAGTATTAACTGACTGCAGTTTCATTATAACAGCCAAGCTTTTCTTAGTTTATCCAAACAAAAAGGAAGCATTGCTAAATAAAGATTACCACCAGAGATGATTCAAGTAAAAACTGTCTCCCCATTAGAAATTTTCGTAGCTCAGAGCTTGTTAGCTACAGCTCTCACCATTTTTTGTGGAAGTTAAAGTTGGTCTGAAAAAAACAAGTTGTTTACTTAGATACTTGTTTGTGTCCACATTTGGAAACCTTGACCATAGCGCAGAACATTCTAGTATGTCAGACTTTGCACTTTGATCTATTGATTTAAGTGACATACTTCTTGGAAGTCTTTAGTATTACTGCCCTTTCCATTCTTTAAAAAGAGATTTCATGAAACTGCTGTGGCCAACCATCAAGCCATTTCCAGAACTGACTAAACTGGGCAATGCAACTTCACAGTCTGTATTTTCTCAACATTACCTCTGTGGCTCATCAGCAGTTACAGAAGAAATAAGCATTCCAGTCTGTACATCTATTACTTTAAWACAGCTGTCCTCTCCTGCACTGAGTAGATGTCTGCTATCTGTACAAAAAAAACCAAAAAACAAAAAACAAACATGTTTAGACATGCAGCTGTAGTTATCAAAGTAATCTGCAACACAGCATGTTGGATGTGATATTGCCTGACCTATTTAATTTACTGTAAAGTATCTATAAATAAGTCTTCAAGAAAGCAATGATAAACATAGGTCTAGAGTGTAGTACAGCCTTGTGTACCACTAACAAGTTAGTGAAGAGCTGTGTCAGACCAACATATCTGACCATTCTCATTATATTAATAATTCCAATACCAGGAGTATACTAATTAAAAGTGGCAATAAGATTCCCTTCACAACTCCCTACAATTTGTATTAGATACAGAAATCCTACATACCAGGACTAAAAGCAGCATTGAACACAGTCCCAGAATGACATGGCAACTGGTGCAACACTGTCGCTGTAGTAACATCCCAAATACTAATGGTACCTTCTTTGGTTCCAGATGCTAGCATAGTATTTGCAGCGTTTAGGTCGATTGTATTTACCTAGGAAGTTAAACATCTCATTATTCTCCTACTCTTCTTTCATGTGAGCCATTGTGAGATAGGTTTTAAACATGCACAAAGCAAGCCCATCATCCATAAGATTCCATTTTATTTACAAAAGGCTTTTGCATTTAATTCTGCATCATCCTTAATAAAGCACAACTCTTAAAACCCTACCTAAAAAAAAAAAAAAGGAAAGAAAAAATTCTCTTGATATTTTAAAATAGTATTTATTTGCAGAACTGGAAATGTAAACTGATTTTTCAGACTACTTTTAATCCCCAAACTCTTTCTATCTAAAATATAAGACTTTAAGAGTAAAGAAGAATTTTACCTTTAAAGGTAAAAAAGAAAAAAAAAACAAATTTTCTAGGTATCATTTGTTTCTGATTCTCTGGTACAATTCTTAAATGCTATCAACTGTTTTCAATATTTTTCTGTTAAACTAAAAATTTAAAAGGTTTAAAATATAGTAATTCTAAATACTCTGCAAGAGTAACATTAAAGGCTACAAGTACAAATGTGCAGTTACAAGTTTAGATTTAAGTGTGATTAGCTGCACAGAATGTGTTTATATATTTACAGTTGAACTCGGTGATGTTTTTCATAGCATAGTAAAACACTCCAATTCTTTTTCATCTGCTTGCCTTTGGCTAAGACACTTTAATAAGAAGCCAGAGAAATGGAAATGCTTCAACACATTACTGTGTTTTCTGGAGGGAAGGAGAAAAAAAAACAAACAAACAAACCACACACACACACACACACACAAAAACAGGAACTTTGTACAAGCTGAGCAAGACAAATTAAAAACCTCCCTCTGTTTAATACTGCTGCTTCAGTCCAAGAGTGGACATTTAAACCAAGGAAGCAGAGAATACTGGAGTTAGTTTTCACTGTACCTTCAGCCTGTTCTTTCCTCTTCTAGCTCCAGCATTCTCATATCTTGACTTTAATTTTAATGAACAATCAAAGACTAATCTTCGGATTCTCAGATTTTATATCTGTATCTGCATACTTACACTAACATCATGTTCTAACTCTGCAAGCAGTTCAAAGCGGTATTTTTTATTGCTCAGGGTTTCTCCAGGAACACAGTGCCACACCTACAATACAAACATTTAAGTTTGCTCAGGAAGCATCTGGATAATTCTTTGGACAAGTTCCTCCATTACTGAATTCCCACATTACAAGAAAGGCTGCTTATGTAAACGTGTGTAAGTCTACACAGCACAACATAGCAACAGTGAGTGATATCTGAGCTCGTTTAGCCTAAGCAGAGCAACATATTAACCATGACTATGCTGATGGATTACAGAAGCCTACCTGAACAAGGACATACCACTGCACTGAATGCATACTTACCAAAAGCCATACACAAAAGGTTTCAGGACCTTCTTTCCTACCTCTAAATTGCAGGTTGCCTTTCCATCTCTTTTGGTTAAGAAGTTCCTGGTCTGCCTAACTGAAGAGCATAAGCTACAAAACTATTAAACTTGAACACTTAAACAGTTGGCCCAAAGAGAGCACATTTGGAGTAAGTTAGAGTGAATAAAATTTCTTTAAAGTAGCACTTCAGCTTTGGAACAGAGTTGACATAAAGCTAATGAAGATTAAATTTATTGTAATACTGGCTTATTTGCTTCTAATACAGAGCAGGTACAGTCACTCCAAAACATTTGTCTGGCTGAATATTAAAGTGCTAGCTACTGAAGTAGCTGATGTACAAACCTTCACAGTGGAATCCCAAGATGCAGAATATAAACGCTCATCACGCCAACAGACCTTACTGACTGCATCATCATGTCCCATTAAGATGTCTTGCTGTCTCCCAAATGCAATTGAATAAAAATATCTAACAGGAAGAGCATTATAAAAGCGTTACTTCTTCAGAAAACTTGAACAGTTTGCTGTAAACTAAATTAAAATAACTCTGCTTCTACGATTTCTAAACAGGAATCTATTAAAACATAGAAATATAGTCACTGCTTATAAACGGTGAACTTCTGTGCCATTATCTAGAACCTTAACATAATTACCAAGCCACTCAATGTAATTCAGTAAAGTCAGCAGGATGTAAATACACACATATGATTGTCCCATGAAGAACATATGACAGTGGTATCTCCTGGTAAGATTAAACAAGATGACAAAGCCTGTAAGAAAAAAGGAAAAAAAAACAGTGTTCAGTTTCTAACCACAAATCAACTAAAAGTATATTAACATGCTTTTGGAGAACAAGAAGCATTTAATCTTTTACACTAACAAAATCCTGGTGTCATATGAACATTACTTAAGAAAAACCTGATAGGTTGGATACTGAACATGCTGTAAAGCAAAAATACGGAATCCTTAGTAGTACAAAGTTAGCACTAATGTTCAGAAATGCATGCAGAACTATGATGGATCTCCTGTTTCAAAATGMTGGTAGATAAGGATATGGTGTGTTATTCCTCACTCAGGAGAAACTGGGTCACTTCTCTATCTTGCCAGCTACTGTCAATTCTAGATGCAAACAGCTAACTAACTAAAAATAAAGGTTTCCTCTGATGTTTGTGCTCCATAACAGCTCAGCTCTTTTAAACAAATGTAATTATCTAATTTCTATCATTCCTAACAAGAAAGATTCTTTACATACAACTGCATTGTTACATCACCATCACTGGAAGCATCAAGGAAAAAGTCAGCCCAATGCTTCTACTTGTATCGTTACTGTTCATGTTATAGGTCTGTTTTAAAAAATAGTAAGCAGTTGGAGAGTAAAGAGACTAGTGTTTCCAGTATTGCTGGAACAGATCAACACTAAAACTAGAAGAAACAAAAGTACACAAGGCTCACTCATAAGAAACTGACTTTTGGCCGGGTTCAGAGAAGTTGATCTTTTTTACAGTGTCAGGAAGTGAAATTCCTAAGTTTGCCTTGGCTAAAGCATTAGGATTGCTGTATCTAGATTCACCTGCTAGCATGTGTGCCATGGCATGCTCAGGTCTTGCTCCTGCAACTTATTTGGGAATGTGCTATGGCAGACTATGGCTTCTAGCTGGGCAACATCTGGCATTTCCCTTTTCTGGGTATGAGGGTAGAGAGGGAGACTGATGCACCCTAGGATATCACCTCAATAAAAGTGTCACAACAGGACAGTTGCAAGTGGATCTTTAATAGCCAGGTTAGGCCACAGCACTTGAGCACAGAAAATAAAATATAGAATACCTTTCCAAGTTCTGGTTTAGAAGCAGAAGAAAAATGTTATTCCAAAGTTGCTGAGATCGCTGTTCATCAAAAGAGGATGGCCCAACTCACACAGTATAAATTCCAGGCCCTGTGCTTGGTCTYTCCCTACTGATCTACTTGCAGCCTTCAAAAACTTGGGACCAGTAGGGCAGTGCTGGGCATGAGCACCAGAGGGGAATTTAAACTTTGTAATTCTGGGCCTAATGACTGTTCAAGATTGTTTAGGAAGACCCCCTCCGCACGTGCCAGACTATTTTTGACTACTACAAGGCACTCCCTAGATAGCAGCGCAATTCAGAATAGAGCTAGCAAAGAAGTAAAAATGCAGCCACTTAATGATCCCCCTCTGTGTTCCCAGGATGTGCTCTATCTCACTAGTGGCATGACAGTCTCAATTCACTCTGGTAAATTATTCACACAGAAAACAACTGAATAGGCAAGGGAAGAAAAAAAGATATCAATGCATGCTAAGACCCATTTATGTGGGTAGCTTTCAGAATATTCCTAATGATCTCATTTTTATTTTGACAGTGACTCACCATGTTTGAAAAGGACACACTTCTTTGGAGTGTTTTTGATTCTCTGGAAAACATCTTCAAAGTTGAATCTAAGAATAATGGACAAAATTGACAAAAGATAAAACGACTGTTTTACATTATAGAAGCTAGTAACTTTGCTCCAGTTTGAATATTCAAAATATTTAACTATAAAAAGCAGGTAAGGGTTTCTCATAATCCTTGTGAAACTCTTATAAAGCTTGCAAGTCAGACCTGGAACTAGCCTGCCTTGCATCAGCTACACATGGACTCCCAGGCCCACTAAATTCAAAATGAGAGCTCTAGTATCACAAGGGAGAAATTACCACCCTCCCAACTCTAGATGCAGACAGTATTGAAATCCTTGATTCAGAGTGATCTAAAATAAATAAATAAATCCGCACACTAAAAAACTAAGTTTACTCACAGGACACAGGAATTAACTAAGTAAAACACATAGAATAGGTGACTTGCAAAGCTGCAAGTCCAAGAGTCAGACAGAAGGAGCCTTTATATGTGAATACTGAAAATTCTCTCTCTCAAACAGTTAAAGAACTGAGTAGGAAGCAAAGACGAGTCTTGCATTTGGTAGAAGACTAGGGCCACCTCTTTCACAGACCTGAATGATTCTTCAAAAATCCCATTTAAGGCTGCCTTCATTTTGCTCTCAGTGAAGATACTCAGGGATTCAATCTAAACTACTTTTGAAAGTATCACGGTATTTTGTTCACAAAACATTATTAGGCATTATAACCTATTACTGAAGCATTTGCACTGCAGGATCCAGTAAATACCTCTGCAATAATACTCACCTTGGGATGTAGTGAAAACAGAAGACCCATTGCAAGTGACTGCTATTCCAGTTATTGCCCTGTATAATACAAGTAAGCTTATAGGTGATTTCATAGGGTTTGAAATTTAACCATGATAATGTAAATTGACTACTTGTGATAGCTGAAATTTGTTATTTGAGCTCTGTGAGAGTTAGATATTCAAGGAGATTAAAAGCACTATAGCAGCTTGTTATACGCCTGGAGACAGAAAATACATCTTGGTACAGTACGTGAAACACCAATACAAGCTCCCCGTATCGTTCTGCCAGTATTTCATCCTCATCAGAAAGGACATACCTATGCCAAAGAATAAATAGATTCATGTCCAATCTTCCCAGTTTGGGATAAACTACAGTAAGAGTCAGAAACCTGCCTCCAAGCAGATACTGAATACCACAGAAGTCAGGAATCAGAATTTGCACAGTTCTTCTCCCCGAGCTGGGCGCTGTCAGAGTCTTTATACTCTAAAAATGTACCCATCAACTAGTTTAGAGCAGGGGGTTAGTCATTAGGAAGTATAAAGCACTACGTACAGCTGATATGTTGTTATCCAGAACTACTTCTGTTTTATTCTGCCTTGGACAAAAACAAAAACAAACAAACAAACCAAAAAACACCCCAGAAGATGAAATCCAAGTCTCCCCATGTGATCAGGATTTCCCTAACCCTACCAGCCTGGAAACAGGGGCCCTTTCTCACCACAAATATTGCCTTGTTTTCTGGACAAGAGGAAGAGAATGTCTCCTTTCTAGATTAGCTTACAGTCACTAAGGCAGCAGTTGCACTCAAAGTAGCAAGAAATCCTACATCTACTCCAGCCACCAGGACAAGGGACAGGTCCAAAGGAAAATCTACTCTTTAAGAAGAGGCTGCTGTTGACCATTACTACCTATTTTTAAAGTTCCCCTGGAAACGCCCCTGCTGGTTCAGGACACCCTAGGAATCCATCAGAACAGTAGTTGAGTATGTGGATTCCCAGATAACCTATAGCTGGAGACTGACAAACTGCTCATACAGGAACAGGCCTAGGTATGCAGAACTTGAACTTTAAGTGTCTTAAGTTTTCAAATCAAATAGAATGGGGGGAGGGGAAAAAATTTAGGTGATTCCTGAAGTTTAAAAATGTGTCTGTATCTGTATCTCTGTATCTTTGTTTAGCTGCCGCTATAACAGTTTTAGAGAATGGCAATCAATATCTGCTTTAGGTACTAAAATGTTAATGAACATAACTCTAGGCCTGTATAAGGACTAAAACCAAGCTGATAAATAGCTCTTCTGGACTGCTAATCCCTCAAAAACTCGTCTTGTGTAGCCAAATCAACCAAGTAGTCTCACAAAGAAAAGTATTTACCATTATTCAGATTGACACAAAGATTTCCTCCCAACCCTACACATCCCCCTGCCCCCAAATTAAGTGGAACAATTTTGACTGTGAATAATACACCACAAAAGAAAAAGTAGTACTTACTCTTTATGAATTTTACATTGTTCATGTAATTTTAGTTTGGCAATATTGTTCCAAGCAAGCATTATGCTTTCTTCTGTTAAGTCTTCAAATGATTCTTCATTTGGAGAAACTACAATAAAATGCCACAATAAAGTTTCATCAGAAATAGAAAATAAAAAGATCAATTTCAAATAATTAGATAGTTGAAATTGCAAATACAAATATAAAAGTACAGAAATAGTCATGTAGAACTTCAGGAATTAGAAAAGACTCCTTTCAGGTTCTTGGTTACTGTATTTAGTCATCTTATTATTGTCTTTTTTCCAAATCTCTTCCAGAATACATAGGTTTACACAGTCAAACCCATGATTTTTCTCTGAAAAACAGGGTTTTTAAACTGAAGACTTCACAGAATACATTTCCAAAATGGAAAAACACTTTTCCATAGAGATGCCTTGGTATTCCATAGAGATGTCAAAAGCTTTCTGAATAGACAAGTAACAGGAAAGCCACCTACTGTTACAAAATAGCACATGCTTTTATTAGTTTATTTTATCTCATTATGACTGTCACAACTTTGTTTCACTACAGCATTTTAAAATTTAAGGGATAAGGAGGCAATGAAATTAACTGAGCCAATTATATGTCAACTGCTATAAAAACATAAAACCCAACAGGAATTGCTGATCTGTGAATTAATGACTTAAGTGGGCAGTGTACTACTACTACAGCATACTAATGTATTAACATTATTAACACCACATACAACTTTCAAAGCTAAACATGCCATTTGGATGCTACAGGCTGCCATGCTAAATAGTGCCTGCCTTCACTTCTCTACTTGAAAATCAAATGCCATCAAAAGGTAAGTGAATCGAGGACAATCTACTGGGCATAGGGGGGAATCATCTTTCCACATGATACCTGGGCTGAAGCTTCAGTCCAGTTTATAGTAAGTTACTATTCATATGATAAGGACCATAGCATCTTCATTTCAGAAAAAAACAGTCAACACAGGAACTATGTTACATTTCCAACAGAAGCCTGTGTTGGCATCAAACATCCGCTTCTTGTTTTGGAGGCAGTTCAACTCTGTCCCTATACTACGTATTGAAAGCAAAGTGACTTCTTAGATTTTCATTCAGAAGCCACTGAAGAGAAAAAAGCATTCATGCTTAAATTAATTTCTTAGGGTTCATTTAGACCAGGCCAATTGACAGGCCCAAAGACAATCCTGTTCAAAACCTGAAAATTTTAAACCTTTTTTTTTTTCCTTTTTAAAAAAACCCACCATTTGGAGTAGCTGCAGAGAAAGTCATTCAAGATACTATCATCTCAGTTTGACTCTGAGGTGGCGGGAAATGCCTAGGGAAGATGCCCTCCCACAATTTCAAAAACAGAGGTTGAACAATGCCAGTGAAGACTGCTGGAGCAGCCTTATAAGGCAAAATGCAGAAGCAGAGCTCAGGACAATGCCTATATTTTCAAATTTAAAACTAGCCTTGCCAGTTTTTCTTTAACAGTTGGTTCATGTATTTATCTTGAACTGGCTTACAGGGAAAGTGGCCAAGAGTTACATAATGAGATCCCATGGAAAAAAGACACAGAACTTCTCAAAACAACGTATCAGTTGTATTATCAGTTTACATGCTATACATTTACCTGGAGATTCAGCTATGGAAACACTGTGACTAGATGCTCGAGACAAGCTTTTAAGCTTAGGTATTATCCTTCGGGGATGAGGAATTGTAAACAGCTGTTTTGGCGTCTGTCCAAACTCCAAGATTTGTGTCAGCAGAGCTACTTTTTCATTGGGGTCCATAATACTTAAAGGGGAGAAGAGTGAGAGAAAAAGAGAGGAAAAAAAAAAAAAGACATTTAATTAAGGCAATAATTATTTTCCTGAAAGCATGGGCCTGCATGTGCAGTTACTACAGCACTATAGTGCTATTGAAAATGAACTGATTTGTCACAGATGAGACAGGTGTTCATATGACAGCTCCATAATTTTATGTACAGTGACAGTATGCTCTTCAATTAAAACATAATAATGAAACAATTTCACACAAATAAGACTGAAGAAGTGKTCAAGCAACAGTCTTTCAAAATGTTAAAACTGACAACCTGATACTGGTTGATAGCATACTGTGGAATATAAAATGTAACATCTACACAATTCATATATAGAGCACTCGGAGACAGCAGGGAACCTGGAGAGATACTGATAAATTTAGCTGACTGCTTTAACCAAAATATTCTGATTTGTTTTTAATTACCTGTTTAAATCCACTCCTCCTTCGTAAGTTAATGGGTGAAACACTGGAAAAAAATAAATTCATTTGTACAATGTAGATACACAAGGCTTATTTTCTTTGGCTTACATACCTACTGTAAACATGTTGTATTATTACTCAACTAGGTTATGCTTATGCAGCTAAGTCCTTTCAGCAGGCAAGATAATTTGAGACCTTGTGTTTTAATCTTGGGCTTCCTACTTTAAGGGAAGTTTATGATTTCTAAAAGACCCAGTGAAAGTTTCAGAATAAGTCAGTACTTCCATAAAGGATGGATGGCTTATTTAAGCCTCATTATATACCAAGAAAAGCACGGTTGCATAATCAGATCTCTGTCAGGTTTTGTCAAAAGAGACACTGATACTGCATGAGTGTCAAATCTCAGTGTCTTATTCTCTGGATAGCTAACAACAGGTAGCAAAAGTGTTCATAAAGTTCTACCCAATCACTTGTTCATTTTATCTAATTAAAAAGCTGCTGCATTCATAGCTGTTTTGCTAGGAGGATAATGGCCACAAACACAGGGAATTACTTTGAGGCGTTGTCACAAGAACATCTATTTTGCCTTTTGACATAACTACATTCATGCTAAGATCCTTTCTGTTCCTCTCATCTACTCAGAAGTGTTTGCAGGTCATTATACTAACAAAAATCCACATTTCAGTACAAGAAGCCAAATGTGCTTAAAAAGTACTCTCACTTTGCGAAACAAAACATAGATACTGTAATTCAGTGCCAACTTGCCTTATCACAAGTCTCTGCCACATTGTGACTGACATGGTATCCAATCATATTGTAACCAGTTCTTGCAAACCTAAAATATAGCTAATCCTAACTTAAAAGACAATATGTGGGGGAGCATTAAAGAAAGCATCATGCTGTCACACCTTCGAAATTAAAAGTACTAACTACCAAAATAAAGAGTTACTCGTTCCCTCCCTCCCAGCTGTTGTAAGTAGATTTTCTCTCTCTCTCTTTTTTTTTTTTTAAAAAAAAAAAGCTTATTCCATCTTGCTAAGTATAAGCTTTGTTTTCCAATCACTATCTCACATTGTCTGAGCTTGCAGCCTTTAAAAGGATTGGGACCTTCTGGAATAAAGAAAATTTCTTCACCTCTTAAATCTGATCTTCTAAACTTCCTTTAGAAAGGGGATGTTTCCTCATAAGATAGTAAGATATTCAAACTAAATGTCAGACTACTGAATGAATTCAACATTGGTATTTTTATTAGGTCTAGAGAAATAAAACACACCGAGATAGCAATCACAGGGTAGCATCCTCTTTTGTAAGCAWTTGCAACAGCTACATACACACTCAGAACAAGACTGCAAACAATAAAACTTTCCATATGTAGGGTAAAATTTATACACACTACTGCAGATGCTTTGGCACAGGACAGACCCAGTCACCTGCATACTTTTTCCCTCATTCCCAATCTTAACAAGTGGTAGCCTATTATTTTCCTTGCCCATTCTCTCAGGAGAAAAAAAAAAAAAATCAAAATTCTTACACTGCAATTACAGTGTAGAAGTGTGAAATGCATGTGTACATGGAGACTCCTCCAGACTGTCATTTGTAATAGGGAAACTCTTATTTCATGTTATATTCACACCGAGCTGTGTGAACAAACAATGACAATGCTGAGCAATCTTCTTTTTCCTTACCATTTTAAGTACATCTACACAGATGTAAATCACCATAAAGGTAACACACTTTACTAGATTAGTCACTATTTCCAGTGATGAAGAGAGTATCTCCTTTAAGAATCAGGCATTCAAAGCATAGTCATGAATGCTTGAAACAAAGCAGGCATTAGGTTACGCTATTAGTTACCCATACCYGCCTAATTACAGAAATAGCAAAAGAAGCCATACTTTAAAGTGTGTATTTACCATTGTGAGCTGCAATTGCTTCGCTTCCTTTCTGCTTGTAGCCAAATATTATGTCGATCCATTCATGGAGATGTTCTGATACATACTGACTTTCTAAAGCCTCTTGGCTCTTCTGAAGAAAGTCATCAGGACCTGGCAAGAGAAAGATTAGAGGGGAAGATATCCCCTTTCAGTACTGGTATGCATCTCTGTTGCTACTCAAAACTAACAAATAAAAATGTCACACCACACCCACAAGCCTTTGATTTGTTATGAAAATTAAATGCAACTATCAATGATCACAATGTTTAGGAGTAAAAATTCCTTCAAAGGAAAACAGAATGAGCATTAGGGGGAAAAGAAGAATCATCCTAGGAATGGAACAGTGAGGACAGTCAAGCTATTTGTATGAATGAATGTTCTCACCTGATGCCCAAGGGGGGAGTTCTACATCTTCAACAGTCTTTCCACCCTGTCTTTTTCCCAAGTCCAACTTCAAACTGTTTATTAGAAAACTAGAATCATTTTCATAAAATTCTGGAATCAGCTTAAAGAAGAAAAAAGAAAAGAAAAGTTTTGAGATTAGGTTGGCTTTGATTGTTTTAAGTACCATACAGTCAGTAAAAAGTGAAAGTGGTGGATGCTCACACTAGTCAACCTTATGGCTTAATCTAACTTCTCCAGGCTTTCCCCTCTGTYAGCAGAGAGGGGTATCGGAAACTTCCTCCCGTTACCCTTCCAACTAGTACTAGGCCTCTTGATTACCAACAAGACAATTCAGAGAGCTAAATTCAGTGTCTATAGTTGAGTGGCATAAATATTTCTAAAAATGTAAGATATGATAGATGAATCCACAATACCTAAGCTCATCTTCAGAACTCTGCTACTTTCTGAGCTACTTTCTCATTTTTAAGAATCAAGTAAGACTCAAGCCAAAACTCTAGAAAAAATAAGTAGACCGATGACAAAAGCCTCACAGGTTAAGTCAGTTGTTTAAGAGCATCGTAGTTAACTACTCCTAATTCCACCATTAAGAACTTGATTATAGTATTAAACACACGCACACACACAAACTCCTTTATCAAAAGGAAACATAATTTAATAGCACCCGCTATTTAACAGTTAATCCTTCTCAAAGCATTCCAGAAGTACCTAAAATTTACTGTTTCTATAAAGCTCAAAAACCAAGATAGAAATCCTGTATCTTAACCTCTCTAGATGTATTGTTATAATGAGGCAAATCCTAAAGAGATTCCAGGAGATGAACTTGATATATAAAGTTGCACGTTCTTCCCCTTAATCCATTCTGGTAATTCCCATTTATTCCAATAACACATTCACAGTGACATTCCTGTTAAACAAAAAGATGGAAAGCAAAGACAGAAAGGAAATCATGCAAATACAGAGAAGGAAGAAATGCAAAACCATATAAACTTCATAAAATTCAGCCAACAGAGGAAGAAAAAGAAAAATAAAACACCCACAGGAGACATTTGAGAAGAGAAAGCTCGGCATGGACACCAAGAATAACTTGAACCGTGTTCCGGCCATTTACCTCTTTGAAATCTGTTGCACCATCCAAACAGTTTTTCCAGGTTTCTGCAAGACTGGATAACACATACCAGTCACACATTAGTTAAAAAATACTTTAAGACTTTGCACCCCCTTGATGCATATTTCAAAACAAAAACTTCAATAGGGGAAAGAACAATCTAGTTATAGGCAAAATGTAAACAAACCTGTTGAACATTCTGTCAGCATGATCAAATTTTCCATTCTGCAGACAGAGCATGTACTCTGGTGCTAGGGAGAAAGAAAAAAGTCATCAGCTTGCATCAAACCTTCTCCACTCCTGGAGATAGCTGTCTGCTCAGACAGCATGCAACAAGTATCTTACCAACTCTAACAAGATAAAACAAAACATAACCCGGAGATGAATAGTGGCTCCCATACATGAATTTAGGGTCAGGCATTTCCCGATAACGTGTCTAAAACAACAAAAACAAAAATTAAAGTAAGAGCTCCTGCTTTCCTTCAATATTAAACACACATACAGTCTTTTAAGAAAGACACAGATGAGGACTAAATCCCTTTTTTTGTTAGATAAAACACATTAGAGATACTAATAACCACGCAGCTTTAATCAGAACAGTAAGCCAATAAAGCAAAATTGTTGTTATATCTTCCAGAATTATCAGTTCTATAAACACAAGAACTTAGGCTTGGGGGAGTAGGAAAGATGGGGGACACAGTTAAAGTTTCAGGGTTTCTCCCCCAACACACACACACACACGACTGCAATGATTAACATCAGAGTAGTGGGAAGAAAGAATCCCTTTTGGTCTTTCCCAAGTTTGTATAAAAACATATATAACCCTTTCAATTGTCTATGACTGAACTCAACCTGGAGATTCCTGCCTGTCTTAAGCTCCTATACATTATCAAAAAAGTTAGCACATTTAAAATAAAACGAGTATTACTGAAGTAAATATGAGGCAGCTAGCAGATTGAGGAAACATATCTTAGAAAGAAATCTTCATTTGCTGTTATTAAAAAGGTAATATCTATCGGTCATGTCCACAACCTTAAGAACCTTTATGGTTTTAAAGTATTTCATCATTTTTTGCCAATAAAATGCAATTAGTCTGGCAATATTTTCTTTTCCAATGCTTCATTAAGAACTAATGATGGTTTCCAAACATGGAATATATTTTTGTTCTGTAAGTGATTTTGGAATAATTAGCTTACCAGTAGGAGACAGCAAATTTATACAAAGAATTAAAAGCCAAAGAAGCTGAAGATCTAACTCTGCAACCATGTATTAGACCAGTTATGAAAAGAAAGCCTGCCTATTTTGAGAACTGGAAAAAGTTTGTGCACCATTATCTGCATGGGAAAATTTCAAGTGGGTGCTCTGATTGCCATATTCCCTCCTTTTGAAATGTCTTCCCTCAAATTCAGCATTTTTCTTAAGTGGAAAGACTTAAGATTTCTACTAATTTATCTTATTTAATTCATATACCTATTTTACTTTATGCATTTGAATCCACTGGTCTTAAAGTTTTATACTTCCAAATATCTTCACCATATCTCAAGGCTGGCCATACAAATGCAGTTACAATAGTTAAATGCTTTCGGGATTTGATTTTAAAAATAACAAAAAATTTTAAGACTATAAAAATAAAACAGCAGTGAGAGAGATGAAGCAGATTCAAATATGATTTTAAGTTAGTGCTGACAAAATCAGTATTGATGAAATCAGGGTGAAAGTAAGTGTGATAATTTTATAGGTAAGCTTGTTTCTGACAAGGTTTAGAGTTTGTTTTAGATATCTGCATAATTCGCAAAGGTTGCTCAATAGAGCTCCTTTTATTGCCAATATACATAACAGCCCATAATAAGCAGTATACAAAATCCAACCCATACATACCAATAATCTATCCAGTCTTTCCTTATTCAGGGCACCAATTGGTTTACTAAGGTCACGGAATGTTTCAGGCTTTGTCAGATCTAAAAAACAAACAAAAAAAAACAATCAAAAAACCCACACACCACACAAACCCCCCACACCAAAGAAAAGTTGGACTCTATGCATTGCTCCTACTAGACAGGATTCTCTTCCTCACTGTAAAAGAATAAAAGCCTTACTCTAAATGGCTACTCATGTCCTTCCTTCCTCATAGATTTACTGCCAAACCTCTTGCTTCAGAGTTAGCAGTTAGGTAGACTTGACAGCTATTGCAGCTAACARCTCCTAGTCAGTATGAACCCTGCCACCTGAGGCACAAGCAATTGGTATTGCCTTCCTTCTACTCATTAACTATTTTGTCATGCTACAGCTAAGTCCCATCAAACAACCATACTGGAGTGCTTGAGCAGGTGCTGATGAACACCGTGAGATTCCCCTACTCTCATTCTCCTCCTTGTTGAGGGACACATCCCTGAAAGAACAAACTGCACAGAGACCCTTCACCAAGAGGCCTATCTAGGCACAAATCTTGGCACTTAGCCTCTTTGTTTCAACTTGCAATATTAAAAATTGTAAAAGCTACCTCAGGCTAGAACACATGAATTCTACACACGCATCTAGCTTGTTCCATAAAAAGCTAGTTTACTTATTCTTTTGGATTTATTACAATTTATTAGAATCTTTTGAATTTACCTGAACCACAGAAAATCTTTGAATGCCCTATACCGCTGATTTTTCAAGGTGTCTAAATAGATGTTAAATACTCTTAAGTATTTTACTTTTCACACACACACACACAAAAAAAAAAAAAAAAGGAAAGAAGGGTGATGTATTCTGTCCACTAAACTCCAGAGTAAGGCTACGCGCACAAAATAACATCCAGTTCACTAACCCCAGGTGCATGTTGATGTAGTGCATGCAGCAAACCCACCTGTAACTCACGGTGTTTCAGGCTGCACACGATGCATTAACACGTCTTTTGCACACACATACCTAGTACTGAACTGGAGTAGTCTGCTATGATCCAGGGAAATACAGGATACTGTGAGAGATCGTTGCAGCTCCTATCAGCCAGATTGTTGAGATGAAGGAGATACTGGTAGTTTGAAATATGCCCTCGCTGCCATTGTAACATATAACTTTCAGCTGTATGCTCTGTAATATGGTTTTCTAAAATAAAGCAAAACATTAAAGCTTTTGGGGTCCTCCCCCCAAATTACAGTGCAACTAACACTATGCAAGGCACTATAAAATAATTAAGAGCACAGCTGTTTAAAAGAAAAAGTTAAAATTAAGTAGTAACTTTATGCTTACTGGCTGCTACACTCTATACATTTTAGAAGACCTACTTAAACAGTGCATTCTACAGCAAAATCACCTAGAAAGTGTTGAAACTGAACTTGAAAGCAATGGATGGGAAAGAACCTGAACTGTTATGAAAAAAACATTTGCAGACGATGAACCATGAACCTTGCTTGGCAATCAGGCAAGGCAACCTTTAAGATTTCAAAGTTCGAGAAGCAATTCTGCTAAGAGACAAGAAAACAGTTAAATGTACTTTCCTAGTGGACAACTAAGGATGCCCATTGACAACTGCTTGTGAAAGAGAGCCATGCATAAATGTAAATGAGATGCAATTTCAGAACCACTAAAACAGACTAGAAGACAAAACTTGTCCACCACACAAGAAAGGAAGAACTATGCACAAAGATCTTCTGTCTGAAACACGAGGCAGGCAGTCAAGAAATTCAAAACTGCACTATTCTATAATCAATAGTTACAATATGCAGATATACTGGTGGAGGATAAACTGATGTGAGCATATTGATTTCATGCTATTTCTCCATTTTAAGATGAAATTAGAGATGTTTCTTCGTCTTCTTAGTCTGTCGTATGGGTTGCAGGTATATCATAAGAAATGAGTCATTTGTTTTACGTTTTTCTTTAAGCCATTTAAGGAAATGATCCAGTGAGCACCTTGCCAAATGCTTGAAACAGCAAAACTGAAGGAGTGCAACCACGTCAAGGTGACAGGAGCCCCTCCAGTCAACCTCCTCATCAAGTAATCACTGTGAAACTACATTCTGTGTATTATGCTTCTCAAAGCATTATACAGCACACTTACTGCATGTGTGTTACGGGCTGCTTTTTATCCTAGTTAAAGGGTACAAGCTCTTTAAATTACCCTTCTCCACCACTTAGAGGGCTACAACTCTTTCAGATGCCAGAGAGCTAGAATTTTTCTGGAACATCAAGTTACTTACAGACTGCCCCTGCAATTACTAAATAGAACAAGATGATTTAAGGTTAGGATATGGTGGGTTCAAGCTGAAAAAACATACGCCAACCCTCTCCTCATCTCACTTCCTGAAATTCTACAAATAAGTAAAAAAAAGTCAGCACCTTCCAAGAGGGAATCTTCTGCTGTTAGAAACAGCTGCTGAGGTTACCACAATCACTTTTAGAGAAAGAGTTTACCTTTTTTTAATTTCTAATCACTAACAAAAGAAATCCTTAAGACAGAATAAGGAGCTGTTTTGGAATGGGATGCCATGAGAAAAGACTATCTTAATGCTTCCACTTATCCCCTTTGGCATATTTTTTGACAGGAATGAGTGACCTCTGAGAAGTACAACTGGACTCAAATCTCCACARGACTGGATGCTTTACTTCAATCAGTGCATCTGGAAACTTTGTCTTTGAAAGAGTACAGAAAAAAAGTTATCCAGAAATCAAAGTCTGAAATAGGGTAACAGCATGCATGTATTTTAGTACAATGAAAATCATTTCAGAATCTACTTCATTTTCAAAAGAAAAATCTGAAAAATTAAAAAGGATTCTCAGAGTAAGTGACTGTTTCTTTGTGACCTTAGTGGACACTCCAAGCTCTGGTGAAGCAAGGAAAATGTCTACTGATATTTAGGCAAGTTTGTTACATAAAACCCCTAGATTTCTGATACAATAACCAGAAATCATAAAGTTTACATAAACACTTTCAATATTGGCAGTAAACACGAGTTCCAATGTTTCAGTTGTAGTTGCATTACAGAAAGTGAGGGATAAAGCTAATATTTGTTTTTTCAGCATACACACTAGCCTTTTAGAAAGGTTCTGTTCATAGTCTGCAAGAGACATGTATCATTCCCAGGAACTGATGCATACAAGATTCAATAGAAATGAGAACTGAACTGTTTGGAAAGCTGCTTTTTAAACATTGATAAGACTGAGGAAAGTTCAGACATTTGTGTGTGCCAGAAAGCCATTCATTACAGGAATTTTCTCAATATGATTTTTACCTGTTAAGCTAGAATTAACTAGAAGGAAAAAAAAATCCCCCCTATCCTCCACCCCCAACAACAAAAAACAAAACCCAAGCCAGTCTTTACATTCTTTCAGCAAAACACGATTTGGCTTAGTGGATCTTGTTTACCCCTTGCTTTGAAGACAGAGACTATTCTTTTTAGAACAGTACATAAAGTTGCATAACCAAAAGAATCAGTTTCACTTTAATAGTGTTATCTCAGCTTTCATGTTCAGGTCTTCAAATACAAACAGAATATATGCAACTTTGGAGTGTTCATTCTGAACTTTGCTTACTTTTACCAAACATTGCTATAATAGTGCTAACTTCAGCTGTTTATCCTCCCAATTCTTTCCACATATCAAGACAGCAAAACCTAGAATATTTCCCCTCACAAGCGGATTACATTAATAATAATAAAAAATGCTGCAAACCTATATATGTTGCAATAAGGAAATAGAGCTCATCTCGATCTTGATAGTTGTAGAATTTCAGGTAGATGTCAGAACATAGACCATTTTCTGTGCAGAATACTTCAAGTCCCTTCGAAATTAAAGATGGGGGAAATAAATTGAAAGCAATTACTGACAAGCTATAATATTCATATTTTTACAGAATGTTCCAGTTACTAATATCTGGAACTTAAGACTCTAATAAACCAGGCAACAGTTTTGCCCACATACAGTCTAACATTTTGCTTTTCATCTCCCCTGTTCCCAACCATAAAGGCACTCAATTTACAGCCAACTGAGCAAATAGCTTTATAGCTGTCCATAAATTGGCTCCATCTGAATTGTTTAAGGACAGGTTATGCATTTTATGTCCTAAATGAATGGAGTGAAGCAAACAGTTAAAGGTCCATTTAGTTTAAGTATGTTTTGAGACAAAACTTTTGTTCAAGACTGAAATTTCAGTATAATCACTGAAAGAACACAGCTGAAGGTTCCACTGCAGCACTGGCCTTATCCCTCAGTCACTTACTGCAGGACTCATCACTCCATGTTAGTGTCAGTCTAAACTAGTGATCAGGCTCCATCCATGAATCAATTCCGAGAGAAAGTGCACCATGAGAGGACAATTCATTCTATCCTAAAATAGGTGTTTGAGATAAGCGGGATGAATTGCCCCCTGGAGGTACTCCCTTCTCCCTTCCTCTACAATGACTGCTTATGAAAGAAACTTTCCATCCTTGACACAGTTCATGCTTCCCATTTCATCTTTTTGACAACACAGGGAACTGAAACACTTCAAAACCAGACTGGATCTTTGAGTGCTGTTCAGTATTTAATCCATAGTTCTTAAAAACCAGCTAATTTTTACCTAAAGATACACACCATTTCAGCTGGTCAGTTTAAGAAAACACATATACAGCATGAAGCAACATATAAATTGAGCTTACCAGTGGCATTAAACCATGTCTTCTTTTATAGATGCGGCGCACATTTTGCAGTGTTATCTGTACTACAGGTTTCTGTGAGAAAAGATAAAGATATTCCAAAAGGAAATATTAGCCTATACATTCTTCTATATTAATCCTTTCCAGTCAATCCGGACTTTTTCTAGACTAGAGATACCACCAGTATGATAGCAATATCCACTCCTGTCATTTTAGCAGTAGAAGTGATTTTAAGCAGTTTAAAAGAGGAAAGATGATTTTACAGTTGGCTCTTTCCCAAATAACAAAGCAGTTTACAAAAAAAAAAAAAAATCACGAATAATGCACTACCACTTCAGTCTTCTGCCAATGACAATAATCATGCAAAAGTTGTCAAAAATAGGATATTAAAATAAGGAAGTCGTGGGGCTGCTGGGCAAACTATTCACCAATAGTGCCATCTTATGGCCAGAAATTGAATGGCAATTTTTCATGTTCAGCAGTGAATCAGATTTTACTAGTCCAGACATGTTTTTAAACATATTAGCAGTCTGCTGAGATTTTTGTTGCCACTTCTGGAACAAAGCTTCAAAGCAGTAATCAGTCCATGATATACACTCATTTCTCCTCTAGAGGAAGGAATGGTCAATTTAATCAAGAATTAGAAAGCCTTCTTCTGCACATAGCTAAGATCTTCTGACATGAACTAAACATACGTAAAGCTCTCACAGGTAGGAACTGCACCACGGAGTAAGATTTTGAATTTATCTTGAATGAAACGTTAAAAAAGGTGACCTACTCTGCATTTTTTTTGGATTAACAGACAATTAGCAAAAGACATTCTGTGCTTTTTCAGCAAAAGGTCAACTTCAAGCAATAAACACAGAACATCTCAGTGTATTGTGACACACTGAACGCAGTTGAGCCGCCTAAATTAGAAGAAAACTAAAAGGTTTGATCTTAATTGAAAGTTGAGTCTTTTAGGAGCTGTGTTCCATGTGCATTTAAAAGGAATAATATAGAAAAAGAGAACTGTCCACTAGGAGAGCAGAGTGCACACATCTACATGAGACTGTTCACTGGACACTTACAGGATATCCATTAAGAGGCTGAAAGTACAAGTTTGCATCAGTGACGCATACGTGCCCTGGATTAGTCACCAAGGGTGTCACCATTTCTGCCTTGCATTCCATATGCAGCGTTTCAGAAATGCTCTGAAATCTACAAGTGAAGAAAGGGAGTAAGTTTACCTCTGGATCTAACTTAATGAAAGTCACTCTCTGAAATCCTTTAGAAAGGTATTAGGTTAACTTATTACCTTGGGACATCTGGATTGGGACCTTACTAAGGGAGACTATTTTAGGCACAAAGAGCTGTTTGTTCAGACCTGTACTTTAACAGGCATTTCAGAAAGGAAAGTTATTACATTCTCCACCATTCTCAGCGCAGTAAATACATTGACAAAGTCTTTTCTGGCATATACTAATGCCTCATTTACAACAAATTCATGGATAAACTTAACAACTTGGAGAGAGACAAAAAAGGTATTAGGTTTATCTTCACAACACAGAGTTTCCCATTCTCTGTTCTAAAATGGATCATAATTCTCTGAATTAGAGAGCTTACGGTGTCCCAAACATGCACTTATTAAACACTGAAACAATAGACTAACCCTTCAAGCTGAAACTCATTTTCCAGTAGAAAGCTACTAGGAAGATACCTGTTTTTATCAAATGAAGTTCTAGCCAAACGTGACTGCAGTATAGCGGTTATCTTGGGGGGGGGGGGGGAGGGGAGAGAAGAGAAAATAGTTAATATGGTTCATGATCCAAATGCAAACATTTCATTACTAACAGTGATATTCCAATAGAATTCATCAGGTACTTACCATGGCAGCTTGATCTCCCAGCTTATCTAGACAAGAGGCCCTGTAGAGCTAAAGAATAGTAAACTTTAAGTGAAATACCACAGACATCTCCCACACAGCTCAGAGTCAATAGAAACTAGGGAGGATTTAGCATTCTTGGTGATAGAGTACTAAAAGAAAACACACGCTTTCTTGGCCTTTTTTGTTTGTTCATTATCATGTTATTATTTTATCTATATACTACCACTCTACATAGAAAACCTCACTAAGCGGGGCACACGTGTCTTTGCCAACAGGTTGGCCAGCCTGGTAAGGAGGGCTTTAAACTAGGAAAGATAGGGGAAGGGGAGAGTTATAGAGACAGGGCAGTCGGCAAAACATGGCTCAAATCGGGATGCCTCCAGCAGGTGCATGCAGCCGGGGGAAGCGTGCACAGGACATGACTGTGGAGGATCCTCTTGTATCCCTCCTGGGAAACCCGCATRCTTGATCACCTCTCTGAAATGCCTGTACACCAATGCACGCAGCTTGGGGAATAAACATGAAGAGTTAGAGATCTTTGTGCAGTCACAGTGCCATGATCTCATTGCAATTACAGAGACATGGTGGGATAGCTTGCATGACTGGTGGATGACTACATGCTTTTTAGGAAAGACAGGCCAGGAAGGCAAGGTGGAGGAGTTGCTCTTTATGTGAGAGAGCAACTGGAATGTATTGAGCTGTGCCTAGGGGTGGATGAAGAGYGAGTCGAGAGCTTATGGGTAAGGATTAAAGGGCAGGCTAACATGGGTGACACTGCTGTGGGTGTTTACTACAGGCCACCTGATCAGGAAGAGGAAGTCRATGAGGCCTTCTACAGACAGCTGGAAGTAGCCTCACGATCCCAGGCCCTGGTTCTCATGGGGGACTTCAACCACCCTGATATCTGCTGGAAAGACAACACAGCCAGGCTCAAACAGTCCAGGAGGTTCCTGCAGAGCACTGATGATATCTTTCTGACACAGGTGGTGGAGGATCCAACGAGGAGAGGTGTGCTGCTGGACCTCGTACTAACAAACAAAGAAGGACTGGTGGAAGATGTGAAGGTCAGGGGCAGCCTTGGCCACAGTGACCATGAGGTGGTGGAGTTCAGGATCCTGCAAGGAGGAAGCAGGGCACTAAGTAGGATTGCAACCCTGGACTTCAGAAGAGCAAACTTTGGCCTCTTCAGGGACCTACTTGGAGGAATCCCATGGGTTAGGGCCCTAGAAGGAAGGGGCGTTCAAGAGAGCTGGTTAATATTCAAACATCACTTCCTCCAGGCTCAAGAGYGGTGCATCCCTATGAGTAGGAAGTCAAGCAAAGGGGGCAGGAGACCTGCATGGATGAGCAAGGAGCTCCTGGCAAAACTCAACCAGAAGAAGGAAGTATACAGAAAGTGGAAAGGGGGACAGGCCACTTGGGAGAAATATAGGAACGCTGTCAGAGTATGCAGGGATGCGACGAGGAAGGCTAAGGCCCATTTGGAATTAAATACAGCAAGGGATGTCAAGGACAACAAGAAGGGCTTTTTCAAATACATCAGTAGCAAAAGGAAGACTAGGGAAAATGTGGGCCCTTTGCTGAATGGGGTGGGCGCCCTGGTGACGAAGGATGCAGAGAAGGCAGAGTTACTGAATGCCTTCTTTGCTTCAGTCTTTACTGCTCAGGCCAGCCCTCAGGAATCCCGGATGCTGGAGACAAGAGAGAAAGTCTGGAGAAAGGAAGACTCTCTCCCTTGGTCGAGGAGAATTAGGTTAGAGATCATTTAGGCAAACTTGACACCCACAAATCCATGGGCCCCGATGGGATGCACCCACGAGTGCTGAGGGAGCTGGTGGATGTTATTGCTAGGCCACTCTCCATCATCTTTGAAAGGTCATGGAAGACAGGAGAAGTGCCTGAGGACTGGAAGAAAGCCAATGTCACCCCAGTCTTCAAAAAGGGCAAGGAGGAGGACCCGGGATACTACAGGCCAGTCAGCCTCACCTCCATCCCTGGAAAAATGATGGAACAACTCAACCTGGATGCCATCTCTAAGCATGTGGAGGACAAGAAGGTGATCAGGAGTACTCAGCATGGCTTCACCAAGGGGAAATCATGCTTAACCAATCTGATAGCCTTCTCTGATGGAATGACTGGCTGGGTAGATGAGGGGAGAGCAGCGGATGTTGTCTACCTTGACTTCAGCAAGGCTTTCAACACTGTCTCCCATAACATCCTCATAGGCAAGCTCAGGAAGCATGGGCTAGATGAGTGGACAGTGAGGTGGATTGAGAACTGGCTGAATGGCAGAGCTCAGAGAGTTGTGATCAGCGGCGCAGAGTCTAGCTGGAGGCCTGTAGCTAGCGGTGTCCCCCAGGGGTCAGTACTGGCTCCAGTCTTGTTCAGCTTATTCATCAATGACCTGGATGAAGGGACAGAGTGCACCCTCAGCAAGTTTGCTGATGATACAAAACTGGGAGGAGCGGCTGATACACCAGAGGGCTGTGCTGCCATTCAGAGAGACCTGGACAGGCTGGAGAGGTGGGCGGAGAGGAACCTCCTGAAGTTCAACAAACGCAAGTGCAGGGTCCTGCACCTGGGGAGGAATAACCCCATGCACCAGTACAGGTTGGGGRCTGACCTGCTGGAAAGTAGCTCTACTGAGAAGGACCTGGGAGTGCTGGTGGACAYSMAGTTAACCATGAGGCAGCAATGTGCCCTTGTGGCCAAGAAGGCCAACGGTATCCTGGGGTGCATCAGGAAGAGTGTTGCCAGCAGGTCAAGGAAGGTGATCCTCCCCCTCCACTCAGCTCTGGTGAGGCCACATCTGGAGCACTGTGTCCAGTTCTGGGCTCCCCAGTACAAGAGGGATGTGGCACTACTGGAGCAAGTCCAGCRAAGGGCTACAAAGATGATTAGGGGACTGGAGCATCTCTCTTATGAGGAAAGGCTGAGAGAGCTKGGCCTGTTTAGCCTAGAGAAGAGAAGGCTGAGAGGAGATCTTATTAACATGTACAAGTATCTGAAGGGAGGGTGTCAAGAGGATGGGACCAGACTCTTTTCAGTGGTGCCCAGCGACAGGACGCGAGGCAACGGGCACAAACTGAAACACAGACACTTCCATCTGAACAYGAGGAAAAACTTTTTCACTGTGAGGGTGACAGAGCACTGGAACAGGTTGCCCAGAGAGGTTGTGGAGTCTCCTTCTCTGGAGATATTCAAAACCCGCCTGGACACAATCCTGTGCAACGTGCACTAGGTGACCCTGTTTGAACAGGGGAATTGAACTTAGATGATCTCCAGAGGTCCCTTCCAAACTCAACCATTCTGTGATTCTGTGATAGAAAACAGCTGATGGAAGAAGCTTAAGAGCCCTCTCAGAACTAGATGTTTTATGTTCAATTGCTGCATTTTAGAAAGAGACACTCCAAAAATTCACCTTGAGAATGAGAAGTTACTCAAAATACTTAATTAAAGAAAGCTTCCCTTAAACATCAAAGAAGAAGCTGTGACAAAACGTGCAACGATATCAAATAGCACGTACCTGATGTAGCGTTTGTACAACATCTCCCAGTTTCCCAGCAACATCCAGCTGGAATAAGTATTCAGTTCTACCCTAAAACAAAAAGTATGCTTACTACAAATAGGTCTAAAATAAAACTCAATTAGACTAAAATTAAAACACTATAAAACCTGGTCAAAGTACATTTTTCAGAGGTTGTAGTAGTCCTGACACATACTGAAGATAGGTGTGAAATCTTAACTTCTTCACAAATGTATCTTCCTTGAGGTAAAGCTCTTTGTGGACAATATTTGGTCAGTTGTTTAATACAATGCAATGTAACAGCTTTGCAGTGCTTAAATTAACATAGGCTGAATGTCTGTAAAATACAAAATTAGTACATGCTCCATCTAGTAAGTGACATGATACATTTAGGCAGTTACCTTTTAGACAAAAAATTCTAACCCATCAAATCTTGAAAGATTATGCTATACAAATTATCATTCTCTACAGCAACTGTTTTGAGCTGGAATGATCCAGAAATGTAATCATAACCTGTTTTAACCAGTCATTTCTAACTCACTAACACATCATCTCCATCACCCAGAACATGTGGCATAATCCTTTTTCCCCCTTCACAAAATTTTCTGCTTTCTTAAGTGCTGTTTTACAGTACATTTTTTTTCATACTTTTATTTTAGTATATTAAAAGTATGTGTGCAAATCAACCAAAATTACATATAACTTGTCTTCAGCAAAGGTGGTAGGATCCCTTGACAACTCTCAAATATATCATAGAACTATATCAACATATTTCTGTAGGACTTTTTCCTTTCTCAGGTTAGATTTTTAAAAAGTGATCAATAAGACTATTTCAAGACACTGATCTACAGATACAGTAGAATTAATTTATCAAAACATCCTCTTGTAATTTAAGAAAACATGGAAATATGGATTATTTTCACAGAACTGTAAGCTATCTGAGCTGAACTAACAGTAATCTAAGAGAAAAACATGCTTCAGAAAACAAGTGGGTCTGGGATAAAGAGAGATAAAAAATATCAGTAGCACTAATTTGGATGAAAGCTTTGTAACACTTCACTGAGTGCACCCTTGCCCTTCAACAGGAGAAGCATGGATCTGAGAATTCCTAGTGCGCAGTTTATAAGGATTGCTTACAGCCAATATAAAAGCTTTTGTGAGCTGTTCTTCATCTAGCTTTCTAGCCAAAGCAAAATCAATAGCTCAGTATTTTTGTAACTTATCAGTGTTATACATGTTCATGTACATGTTAACAAGACATGTTCACCTGAAATGTAAAGCGAAACTCAAGTTCTCAGTGAAGCATCTGGAACTGGTAATGATCCCAGTTGAAGACATTTAGCAGCAACAAAAAATTTGTAATTTCTAATTACTGTTAGGAATGTTTTAAGTATGAATGAATGAATTCTGTCTTAGGACAAAGGAGTAAAATGAAAATCCTTCCAAATGGCCCTTCTCTTTCTCTCTCTCTTCCCCCCTCCCCCCCCCCACTGCACAGACAGTGTGATGGCCATTTATGCAATACATAAGTCTTGCACACAGATATGAAACAGAAAATACAACAACTAGAGCAGAAAGCAGGTTCAGCAAATGAAGAATTAATGGCATAAAGGAAATGAAAATCAAAGATCCCAGTTCAGAGTCAGATTTAATCAAAAACAACCCAAAACAGTTGAGAGAATAAATCAGAGATCTTCTCCAGTCTCTTTGCTATTCATAATGGTATTAAAAATTTATGTATTCCATCACTCTTGAGATCTTTTATTTGTACAAACATACTGAGCAATACAATTCTGTTGCAATTCTTGCCATGGGCAAGAATTCTTGGGCAAAAATGATGTTTATTAATAGCTTAAGAGCTCATGTTCTTTGAAAAGCAAGTACACAAGTTTAGAATTCCATTGCTTTTCCTTGATCTGGATTATATTTTTCTGAGGTGTTTTAATGACTCTGCATTTTCACTTTGGTTTCGCTTCTTAACCCCCATCCCATTCCAGCTGAAAAACCCTTCCTTCTAGGCCTTGAAGTCCTCAGGCTCAGAATCAGAGCAGACACCAAGCGTACAGAAGCAAGCTCTGGTTTCTGCTGTGAGAAGACTTCTCTGCTGTTTCTTTGAACTGTGGAGCACTCAGCTGGGAAATATCAATTAGCAATATCTTTTTTTTTAAGATGTAATGAGAACTGAGGAAAAGTCCTCAGTCAGGATGCAGTTTCCACTAAACAGTGGTGGCCAGCTGACAGTTCTGGCTGATTGTTGAGCCTACAGAGCTGCACATCAAGGTAAATAGCAAGTGTCGAGTCAGCAGTATGTCCTCCAACAAATACATCATAAACAAATTATGGAAGAATTCAGATACTAGTTTTATCTAATACACAGAATGATTTAACTTCTTGATGCCTTATTGTCGTATTCCTCAAATGATAATTAATTATCTTGATCTTTCAGGAACAAGAACGTAGTTTTTTTCAAATTATTAGTTCCCTAAGAATAGTGAAAAATGTCTACTTACTCTTACTGTTTTATAGGGTCCAATAATGTTTCTTTCTTTAATGAGAAAAACCTGAAAGAATAAAAGAATGTTAAAGACTTAGACCTTAAAATATGAAGTACCGATAAGGACTGCAAAGCTAACCATACCATTTAAGCAAGTAAAAAACTGGGTTGTAATATCCTGCGTTAATTGACTACCCTAGTGGAACTACAAAAAAGACCAATAACCTTTTATAACAGCTAACTACCAACTGCAAAAAAGGACAAGTGTCCAATTTAGTTCAGAGGCTTAGCTATTTAAACAGTTTATTTCTTTCATTCTAATCATATGATCTTCAAAGAGTTGCAAGATTAAAGACAATAGGTCTAACTGCATTTAATAGAATGCTCCTCTGTCTCTTCTTTTGCAGCTTATGCTTTTAAGGTTCTGCCTTGAAATAAAGTTAATTCACAATGTAAATTACTTTATAAGCCTTTTCAAATGAACTCTTTTTCTTTTTCCACTATCAAAGATTTTGCTTCCAGTTTCAAATCGGCCACTAACATCACACTTCCTCTCTCATTCAATAGCACATTTTTGAACAGCTTTGTTTTTCTAGTGCTTTTATCAGATTTGAAAGGCTCTTCCCCAGAAAACACATGAAACTACTCTCCTTCTTCAGAAGCTTCTCTTCACATCCTCCTACTGAAAGACTTAACCCTTAACACATTGGCTTGTAGATATCCCCTTATTACCTGCCAGCTGAAAGAACTGAAAAGTCAGAAATAAGTCATGTTTTTACTCTCTCTAGAGGAAAGGCTCAGACTCACTAACTCCCAGCCCTGAGTGTGGTTCTGAACTATTCAAAATATACTACACTGCACTACCAGCTTTCTTCTACTCCATGGCCCAGACTTAGCTGCACCTGACACGTGGCTCCACCAGGCCCAGCGCCACAGTTTGCGTACTACAATTCCACATCCAAAGGCATTATGGCAGCAGTCTCAAGTCACATCCACAATCAAGAACAAATACTAACCTTATAAGAACAAACACTATACTGTCTCTTAGCCAAAAGGCAGCCATCTAGCACCTACAGTCCTTCCCACATCACACGGGCTGACAGAGCTGACCTTTGCCACATGACAGGTTATCAGAAGAAACCGAGTGGTATGCTTAGAGGCTTACTAACTCAGGATGCCTCTAAGTGCTACATTAAATAATAATGGCAATCGACTCCTTTGATCTGACATGGACTTTTACAGACCTGAATCAGGCCATAAGAAAATCGGCACCAGACTAAGACACACCCCTGCTTTGTACTCAGGTCTTACTTCTACATAAGTAAACATTCTTCTGCATTGACAGCCTCCAAAACCCAAATTTACATGGAAAAACTTGAGTATATATAAGCATACTCTAGCATATGTAAGCAGAGCAAAAAGCTTTAGCCTACAGTATTCAACTCCTTTTTTTGGAGGCATTTCCCCCCATTCTACTTTGAAAAAATATATTGAAAACAAGCTAATCTAACACACAACTATTTTTATTTGCTCTATTTCATAGTCTATTATGTAAAGCAAAACTTTTTATCCAGCTATGCATTAACAATGTTTTTGAGCCTGCAGATAATGCAAAAGTTTGAGATGTTCCAACTATTCACTAAGTGCAGTTTCCTACAAGACAAATTCCACACAGGAAAAAAAAAAATCTTTGTAATTAGATTGTGATTTATCAAGAGTACAGCTAATGTGTACTTCACATTCAGAAGTCCCTATCCCTTTTATAAAAAAAAAATATATATATATATAAAAAATACTAATGTCTCATCCCATCAAGATATTCCAGAAATTTTCCCCACTGATGTAAGAATGGCTGGCAAGCTAAACATAGCTAAACCAACACTTGCCACTTCACAAGTTAATTCTCCTTTCCTCCAAGATGTTTTTATACTCATTCTATTTTTCAGAACACATACTGATGAAGTACGGTGGAGGCAAAAACCAGGGCAATGAAATAAAAGGCAACACTTCAACTTTTCTTTTTTTTTTTGGATCATCCTCAGGTTTGCAGGGCACATAATAAGAAATGCCTTAAACAAAAAAATTCCTCAATACACAATAAAAATTGCCAATGCAAGGAACTGTAACTAAACTATACTCTTCACAGAAGTAGTTTCAAAGATGAAATTAAATATACTGATTACTTTAACAAAATCCACAAACATTTCCAAAGTAGACAAAATTAAGTGCTTGAATTCATTTTTGACTGCAGCAATACTCAACTGAGCAAGGCCATCAGTTTTCATTATTGTTAAAGGAATGGATTTTACAAAGATGTTAGCATCTTTTAGTTTCCCACCTTATCTCTGTTCTTTCCTGAAATGAAAACATGAACATTTTGTTGAAGCTTTTATAGCCTTCAAATGCCTATCAGCTCCAATTTTACAAAGCTTAAAGTATATTCTGTTGGTTAACATTAAGTACAAACATACTCAAGTTAATCACAATTCATAACTGAAACCTGAACCCATGTTTCAGGGCAGTTACTGAAAATTATCTGGTGCATGTACAGCAGAGTCCAATGTTTTCACAAAGCTGAACTCAAAGGATCAAGATGGTTTTACCGTTATCACTGTTATACCGTTATACATGCTGCAGAAAGTAGGAGAAAACTACAGAAAACTGTAGCAAGACCAAAACAAATAATAGAGATGAGTAATAACAAATTTAAGTAAACTGTCTATTCCCCTTTTCCATGCAATTGTAAAATTGCCCCAAGCTCCTTCGCAAACTGCACAGTACAAAAAGTTCATCTTTTCAAATTAATCCTTTAATGAAGTCATAAATAATTTGACATTTGCAGCATCAATAGCTTCACAGTAATGCTAGGTTTGTGACACTAATTAATTTTGTTTCCAGTTAGAAGGAAAAAAAAAAAAGAGAGAGAGAACAAAACACTCCAAACTCCAAGAGCAACACCATTACAGAACACAACTTCTCTCATTTATACATCAAGGAACCGTTTTATGCAGTTCTTACCTGATTACATACAACAGAAATCCCTCCAGATGTATCCCTAAAATGAAAATAAGATATCTGAAGACATGGGGATTTGGGCTTTACAAAGAGTTAAATGCAAATACACAGTAAATCAAATTCACGTACCATGTGAAAGGGTTATTTCCTTCATTGTGTTCTGGGGCTTTTATACTAATGCAGTCTCTCAGGGATATCTGTAGCAAGTTATAAAAACACATACTCCTTTTAAAAAGCTTTTTAAAAGCAAACTGAAGTTACCAAAAAGTTGTAAGATTGCACTGTTTACCTTGATAATGGGTTGGATTTTTTCATCAGGTTCAAAAATAATCGATTTTGAGCAGATCTTTAGAGAACCTCTGATTTTTCTGAAAGGAACAAAAAGTAGTTGTACATATTTTAAAAACAGATAAGACTAGAATGATTCCACTAAATGAATGTATGAAAGAGCTTTGTACCTTTCATCTCTGCAACCTTTATTCATAATATGATTAGCTGTGTGATGTTCAAAGTAATGTTCTTCCAGATTAAGAAGAAGCAGTGAAAACCTACAAAACAATAAATAAATAATTTCTTCAAGAAGAAAACATCATAGAACAGGTAGCGTATAGCGTCATATGTTTGGAATTCTTCAGCGATTTGGCCCTCTCCCCCTCCTTAGCATGAATTCATTTAACCTGACTTTCTAAAAGAACATACTTATGTGGAAATGTGTGTACACATAAAGATACACGATCTCTCCAGGTTAGGTACGAGTCTGTTTCATACATCTCGGGTGAGAACCATCCTAATATGCCCAGCTTTTATTTATTTATTTATTTTTATATTTGTTTAACCTGATCAGCTTAGCCCAGCCAAGACACACGATGACACAAAAGGAGGGGCAGGAACTAACAGCTTGGAATGAACAAGATTAGATCTTTCTGAAGCAAAACCAGGTTATATTGGTTTAAAGTGATAACATACACATGGGCATAGTTTTCACATCACAGCTGAGCCACTCTGTGGCTCTAAGGAGGCATTATCTTCCTCTCCAGCCACACTTCACTGCCTTTGTGCCAGTGATGGCACTTGTTCAAACCCACAACAAGCCTATTTACGAACTAATCCAACAGAAACCAAACCTCAGAGAATGAGTTTTGAAAAAGTTTTCTAAAGTAGCTCACTGCAGGATCAGAGTAGGGCCAGTGCTGGTACAAGGTAAACCCAAATACGCTGATTAGATAAAACATGAAACTACATTATATAACAACTTATTTTAACTAACCACTGTAAGTGATCAGGGCTCATTAACTTTATAACAGGGTGAACCTGTGAGTTTCAGCTGCAGAGAGCAGCATGAGTATTGCCACAGCAGGAGGAGCAGAAACATCTTAAATCACTTCTGTTGGAAATGCAACACTGGCCTGATTTGCAGAAGTACTTCACTTTTATTCACATCCAGGCTTTGAGCCTGAGTTCTGTACCACACCAGTGATGAGCTTTACACGAAATGCCCAGGACAATGCTAATGATACACACCAGGTATCCCCACAGCAGTATTTAAATGGCGTGGAGTGAACATGTCCAGAGCTCACGAGATGAACTACATACTGAACTGTCTGCTCATTAAGGAAATACATTTCACATAGAAAACACAGTATTCTTGGAAAACGTATTTTGTTCACATAAGTTTTGTCGTGTTTGTCTTACACTAAGCAGAACATAGTAACAATGGTTTGCTGTAACTACAAATAAGAGTGTACGCATATGCTCAAAACTCCTTCTCTTCAGAGCCTCTATATCCAAGACTGTTTGCCCTAATGCTATGCTGCTTTCTTGGAAAGGTCAGTGCACTATCTTTACCTCTCCTATTTTCARATCATGTATTTTATGATAGGCTGAGAAAAGGCTAATAGTACAATGTTAAAAACATACAAGTTAGAACAGAATATGCCATTCAAAAAGTTCTTAAAGAAAATTCAGCACAAAGCTCCAAAAGTCCCTTTAGCCTCTATCCCAACTGCTGCTAATGTATGGGTCTCTATTATCTCTGGTTTCCAATTTAGTTCTATGGGTTTTGCCTTCACATCTCCTTTCTCAAGAGACATAGTATCAGTTGCCTTCTGTTTCTCATTGAAGTCTGTCCTTCAAATGACTATGGAGTCCCTTTGCTTACTGCAACCTACGAAACCATGACATATCTATCAGATGTAAAGTAGACATCCAAGTTTTAGAGGCTTTAGTGCCTTTGAAGCAGTTTAGTTATTCTTCTCTTACTTATTTTGATCACTCACCTTCAGGAAGCTAACAGAAGGTCTAGCTCTGCATTTTGAGAAAAAAGCTTCAGGAGAAACAGTCTACATACTAAACAGGCAGAGAAGAGTAAGAATCTGTAGCATGTCCCACAGTTACCATTAAACCTMATTTTTCAACAGATCATCCAGCTGAAGTCATCTTCATTTTAAAATTTCTGGAATTCTGCACCTTGCAAACACAGATCTAGCAAGTGCTATCATATTTGGATTTAAAGCTCTTCAGTAAGGCTGTATCAGGATATATGAAAGATGATCCACCAATAAAATGTTATTTCTAGCAAATATAAGCATACTCAACTTATTATTCACAGACCAAAGTATATAAAAACCACACACACACACACACACACACTCCTACCTCTACACAAAGCTAACACCCAGATTTGTCTGGAAAACCAACCTCCTCTCCCTCTTCAGGGAATAGGCACTATGGACGTAGGGAAACAATCAACTTCACAGCAATGCTGTTAATGGTCCCACAGAGTATTTTTCCAAGCAAACTGGTGAAATACGGTCTATAGAAGCTATTCAAAGGCGGGGGCAAAGCTTCTTCAAAACCAAGCTTGTTATTAGTGTTTCACCATAAAGAAATAAGACTAAGTGACCTTCCAGAGGATCAGTATTTTCCTTACATGAACTAGAAAATGGCAAAAAACATGCTTATTAAAATTCTCATATGACACCAAACTGAAACAGATACCAAGGCACTGGAGGGCAGGAACAATCAAAATGATCTTGCCAAAACATAGTATGGAAAAAACATATTGCACAAGAGCAAGACAGCATACAGCCAAGAACAGTTGCTGCACAGAAGATTAGGAACAACTAGATAGYCGGCACTCTTCTAGGAAAGATCACACATCCATTGTGAAGGATACAAATAACTGGGAAGAAGCCATGTATCACCTTCAATGCAGAACGTTGGATAATATTCAACAGAAAATAGCCATAGGTAAAAAAAAAAATCTAGAAACTAAAAAATACTATTTGAAAGAAACTGAGGAACACGTCAGCACTGTTCAAGCCCATTAAGGCTACTCAAGTAGCAGAAGTTTATTCATAGTAACTACAAGACACTTACATAAACCAAATTTCATAAATGAAAATAGTTTTTTCAAATTTTTTAGGGAACAATCCCTTAGAAATGGTCATATCTCTATACTCATAGCTTATGTGCCAAATAGCCTTCCCAAAACAAGAAACAGTGGGCTACCAGAAAAGATTTGAGGTATACTGCCCTTTGCATTATCTTCACTCCTGCTGAATCAGATGACTTTGTGGAAAAAACAACCCACAAGGCATGCATGAAAATTCAAGATAAACTCTTCATATAGGCTGTTTTAACTGGTCTTTAACTAGGTACTTTGGGAAACTCTAGGTTTCTTCCTTTTTAAATAAAATAGTTACTGCAGCATCCAATTTACTATTTCACTGCTATTCTCTTGGCCTCTCTTCCGTAAGACCACTCACTATTCAGTTCTTACAGGTAGCATCTCTGTAGAATTTCTTCTAGATGTAGACCAGCAACCTCCTACAGCGTAACATGTTCACTTTGTGACCTCATTTCTTGCTGTCTTGAAAATGGGTTGTATTTCTTGCTGCTGTTGCAGCATTTTTCCCCCAAACACTAAAAGTCATATGGCCAAATACATGTTTTCACATCTTCTCCCCATCATCACTGAAACCTTTCAGCTGGTTCTGCAGTCTCTTCCAGGCATCTGTGTGTTTGTTTCTACTCTCCTTCTTGCAAGTCTGTTTATTCTAACTGCATTTTCTTGCAATATTTTCAGGCTGCTAAGAGTCGCTTGTCCAGCCTGACAGCTTTCTCAAGCCCTTGCTTATTTATTTAAATAAATTAAAGCTTAATCCAAAGATTCTATCAGAAAAATTGCACCTCAAAAGTTCTACCTATCTTGGATATGCAGTATTGCTCAAACCAAAAAAGATTTCTCTGTACGCTTCTACACCAGGACAAAAGGATGTATTATTAAAGACATCACAAGCTAAGAAAAATATTGTTATTCTTTCTACTAGAGTTCAACTGCTTGCATACACAGATCAAACCTGTGTTTCATTCTTTTTCAGGCCATTACCAGTGTGTGTTTTAACTCCCTGGAGCTTTTAGGATTTCCCTCTCTTTTGCTGTTCTCTCTCAGTTGCCCCCAGCAATAATCCCTGTTCATCTTCATTTCTGTGAATACATTTCTAAGTTTAGTTACAATACAAGAAGTGGGACATAAATGTTCAAACCTACATCACAACCAGAGGAAGTGATCTAGGTTTGTTAGCCAAACACAGCAAGTTACTGCTAACAAGCAACCTCAGGAATCATGAGACATGATCTCAGGAATAACCTTCTGGGATTTCCCAACTCAACTCAAACCTTGCTGCCTAAGCATTTAAATTTCATTCATTTGCCTGTGTTTGTTAATGATTCATAGGGCTGCCAAAAAAAAAAAAATCAGATATTAATAGAAAACAGAGCTTTTATCTTCACAAAACAGACTTCTGCCATTTAAATAGAGCCACTGTATCAACAGGGTCCCTCTCGAGAACCATCRCTACACACAGAATGATACTTCAGGCTTGCCAGCAGGCTAAACAAATGTTTCTAGATAGCAAGGGAGATCAATCTCTGGTGTGTTGCATCTGTGGCTAACAGTATTGTGAAGGCCTGAAAAAATAAGAAAATTACTACAGCTGTACAGTTGAAGCAGTCTTCAACGTGCAGCTAAGCAGTCAGACTTCAGACTAGTCAGCACGATGACTGTTCTCCAAAGAAGTAACAAAGGAATTCCAAAGACACTCGTGATAAAGATGACTGACATTTAAATTTATATACTACCAACTGCTAAATAATCCTATGACCGGAATTTGTAAGCATGTTTGATAAAGGTCTATAATAATCTAATTCTTCTGTGCAAGACAGGGAAAAAAATGGTAACAAAAATATATGATACTTTGCTTAAGAAACTGATTAATCGTATAACAGTGTGGAACTGTATCTTGGTCTCAATCCACTGAGCAGCAGTACTATTCTGTATGCTGCTTAATTAACCAGTGTACAGTATTAAGCCTTTGACTTACTATACTGCCCCAGAAGAACAGCCGGGATCACAAAGCCAATGTGAGGACATGTAAAGCTAAGTACATCTGTTCCCAGACTACCTTCCCTTTCCCTTAAGGCTGACTCTAAGGCATTAAAAAAATCAGTCTGAGCAATTAAAGCTGGACAAACATATAAACAAGATCTTCCAGTTAGAATCACTGGACAACTTCAATAAAGCTACCAAACTGTCCTGTCCCTGCCCCCCCCCCTTTTTTTTTTAATAACATCTATGCTTTTTCCTAAAAGCAGACCAAAAGGATCAACTGGGAAATGCATGACTACATTATTAGACCAAAAACAAAAAACCACTTTTTTTCCTCTTTTAAATTATCAGCAAGAAGTAGCATCTGGAGAAAGCTCATGGTTCTAATGCAAACACTTGACTTTTTTTTTTTTTTTTTTTTTTTTTTTAAGATGGACATTCTGTTTGTGCCTACTGCTCCCAAACCTTGTATTCCTACAATACCATAATAAAATGAATAGAAATTATTCTGTTTCAGGCAAACATAACAGGATCAAGTTTGAGATATTTTTCTTATCTACTTTCTTCATCAGCAAGTAGCTCATTTTAAACCATTTTCACAATGTATAACCCAACTGATACTTGAAACTTTCTAAGAATAAATCATTTAATTAGCATTTACTAACAATAGCATTATCTTCCTCTAACTAGACATCCTCTCCTGGAAAGCGCATGGAAACCAACTGAAATATCTGTTGACACAAGATCAAAATCAAGCAGTAAAATCTTAGTGTACTGTAGGATATATTTGTGCTAGCTTCCTAATAACCAAGACACATTTTACATGCTTACATTCATAAATTTTGTAGTCCCCGTGCTATTTAATTGCTCACAACATACTGATGAAGTCAGTGAGCCACAATCATCTCTTCAGGGATCACTTATCTTGTATATCGAACTTGACATACTAGACTATTTCCAAAGGCAATATATTATTCTGTAGAAGACAAAGACCTAGAAAAATTAGACAAGATTTTCAAAGAAAGCTCAAAGCCCATGAAAGCACCTGTAAGGGGACAGAGTTTCAAAGATGTTCAGTGCCCTACATTTTAGCTTCTTAACAGTTTGGTCTTCATGCTAAAAGTCTCACCAATAACAAACAAGCTTTCAGGAAACTTTTCAGAAAAGGATTATTTGCTTAATATATTTGATCATTTGAAGAACTGAACTCAAAAGAAGCTTCAGTAGCTTCCCCTGTCCAACCTAGCCTACCAACTTTTAAGACCTCAACAATTGCCACTTACAGTTGTGAAGACAAGCTACTTCCAGTTGAAGACACTATCAAATTAGCACATATACAAGAATAAAAGCTTCAGTTTAGAACTCAATAGTTTTCCCAGGGCATTTTTCTATGGGTGTAGTAATCTGAATCAGTTCTTGGAAGGGACCAGCAAGTACCAGAGATAGTACTGTGTGACGGGGCTGGGGCCAGAAGCCAACCTGCCCAACACGGCCAGAAGTAAGACCTGCCCCCTTTGACGCAGTGAGTCTTTGCAGCAGCTCTGCTGCTAGGGAAAGCGAGAAGCTGCAGTTTCACTTTCTAGGATGAGAGGAAGTGAGAGCCACCAATTAGGGGAAAGTCTTGAACTTCAGAAGGGTTGGAAGGGCATTTCAGCTGTTATAGCTCAGATTTAATGAGCGCCCCACATCTGAAGTCAATGGCAGAAGCTTGGTGGCAGTGGGGACATGCTATTATGGAGTGCGGACACGTTAGGTGAGGTAACATCTATTATAAGAATTTGCATAGTTGGGAAAAAAAACAGACAACTTAAAAGAACACAAGGACTTTCTCAGGTCTGACACTGAAGTAAGATATTTCAAAGTCAAATATAAGTTAAATAATTGCTCAGAATCCAGTCACAGTTGTATCAGTCTGAGGGCTTGGGGCAGGGGGAAAGGCAGTGGATAATTATATAGCACTACATTGTGTTATTTTTTCCATAGAAAGCCTTGTTGGAGGCCGTAACACCTTCTGTGTTGGAGCATCTTCAGTTCTCACCCACATCAATCGGCGTTAGAAGTACACAGAACCTGTGGAGTTAGGAGCTAATCTTTTAATAATATGACAGACCTATTTGAGATGAAAAGGTAAGTAGCTATACTTAAGGAAGAGGTAAATTAAGTCTTGCTAATATAATTTTGCTTGAAGACTTATTTTACATATTCTTAATTTTGTATTATCCCAGAAAAATTGTATTGATTAATAAAATCTGGAAAAGTCACATGCAAATGATGTCAAAGGTATTCCCTTGCAAAGGGAATCAGCATAGACAAGCAGCTTCAGAAAAAAGTGCCTTGCCAAGGAAAACAGAAGTTAATCTATAGCAGCAGAAAAAGATGGGTACCACACAAGTGTAGCAAGTGAACAAAGCAGTCAAGAACTCTGGCTGCTCTTTTCCAGGCTTTGTCTCAAAAACAAAGATGTTAGTGATTCATTTATTTTTGCCTTTTTAAAAAAAGCTCTTGTATAATTGCCACTCAGAGAAGGGCTAGGGAACATGAGCCAAGAACACACCCAAGACGCATATGAAAACCAGGCAAGATACCAAGCAGCAAGAAAACACTTGCAAAGCTTAACCTCATATGATGTCATCTGCTGTATATAAGGTTTGGGAACCCAAATGGCACCCAAACATTCCAGGCATTGCTCAAAGCATAAAGAAGAGAAGCCAATTATTTTACAAAGTACAAACTGAGGTTTAGAAGTCCTGCCAAAATACTATCAAATATCCCCCAAATAAGAGTTTCAGGCTTAGTTTACTTCAGAACTTCACTTTGTGCTTAATGCGTACATCCCTCCATACTTCAGTTAGCAAAGAATTCATCTAAGATCCACCGACACAAAGAGGGGAAAAAAAAAACCCACAAGGAAAAACCCACACCCTATTTTATATACCGATGGCACCTACCAACTGAAGCACCAGACTTGTCAGAATCTGACACAGAAATGAATGTGCAGGGACCGGTGTCCTGGCAAGATCCCATTTATATCATCCAGAGGAGAAGATGCCTCACTGATCTGCTTTAAAATCTTAAGCAGTGACTTAATTTTTAACCATTTCCATCACTTCTAGATGATCTGACAGTCAAACTACTGTATCAAACCATCTATAATAAGCAAAGAGTATCAGAATTCTGAAGCCTTCAAAAAATAAACCTTTCCTTTCATTAGRAACACAGCAGTACTATTTATAGATTTCAACACATGCACTTTTAAGCTTCATTTCTGCAAATAGTTCTACTGAATCCCACTGAACTCAACAGCTTGCAGAATGGCACACTTAGACAACAAATACAGGATTATTTTTTGGTCTATGCTCTAGCACAGTTCTAATAAAAATAAAAACATAACATGAAAATATCCAACTAACACCTAATTCAATGTAAATACAGGCTGCTCTGAAATGGTAGGCCTCACTTCATCTCCACCAGCAATTCTCCTTTACAACACTTCAAGCAACCAGAGAGGCACAAGCTGGAAAACTACTGGGGCAGAATGGTTTTAAGTCAGATCAAGGGGCTGAGCTGACACACCTTGCAAATGCACAATCACTTGCCCGATACCGTGGGAGCGCATTCCCAGGAACAAGAAAGCAGACCAGCCTGATTCAGCAGCAGCCCACAGCTATATAAAATTAAGTGCAATATTAAATCTCATCCTAGCAGGAGCAAAGTATCTATACTTGCTGCTTATGCCAGTTATAGGACTCAATTGCTGATATTTGAATAACAGCTTTTATTATGTATGTTTTGCCCCAAAAGGGCAAGATAGGGCTACAGATTTAAAAACAAAGAAACCAACCCAAGACAATCATCACACAAAAGATCCACCTGTAGGACCTGCATGCTGCCAATATTATGTCTTGCATGAAGGATGTTAACAGCGAAACAGATGAACTCCTTGAACAGGAAGCACAGTGCACACAACAGACCAACATAACTATTTATAAAAAGCCTCTATATCAACTGTGAGCCTTGCCCGAATTTTGGCACACAGCCAGCAGAACAGAGAGCTCTGTAAAGAGAGTAACAAGCTTATCAAAAAAACACAGCATTTAATTTGAAGTTTTGTAATTAAAATTATTTTTAAAAAACTCCTCCTCACTAACGTTAGATATTTTAAGTATTAAATTCATAAGCATGCACACAGCACCACTATAATTAAAAAGGGAAATATCTCATCTTTCTTTACACTGAACACCTGGGGAAAATGAAAATAGATGTCTACCAGTACRCATAAGTTCAAAGTGAAGATTCCTTCCAGAATTATCCCTAAGCAATAGGGAGCTGGATCTGTTTAATGAAGGGTAAAGTAAACCTTACTCTTTGGTCTCAAACTGTGCACACAGAGAACCATTTAGTATTTTCCTGTTTTCTTCCAGAAAACTGTATATAATCAGAAAAGTAGGTTTATGTAATCGGATATTAAAGTGGCCCACCTAATCAGTTCAGAGGAAATTATTTTTCTTCAGATCACTTAAAACTGATTTTGTCTTTCTCCCCACCTCTAAACCAGCTATAGAAGAAGATTAACTTTTTAACTACTAATTTTCACAGTCGAAGTTGCCTGTTTTCCTGTTATTCCTCCTTTTGAGTCAATTTCTGTACTCTTATCAAATCTTTTATAGCTTAAATGTTTGTACACTGCTTTATCCAAAAAATGACAACAAAGGAACTATGAAGCACCATTGCCACAAAGTTTCAAAAAATCCTGGTCATCTACCTATAAAACATTTAAGCAGGAGTTGATGTCTCTCTAACAATTACCTGGCAAGAAGGCTGAAAGAAAAGCTCTCAGTGGCTATCCCTTCAATTAAAGTTTTAAAATTAAAGTTTTCTGTGTTTTTAAGGAAGAACTATAAGGAAAACGGAAGCCAGAATTTAAAAAAAAAAAAAAAAAAAGCTTTAAGCACTTAAAAATATATATATATTTTTTTCAGGATTTCTCATTTAGAAAACCACCAGAACAGAGAAAGGGAAAAAGATTCATCATATAGTACAAAATACATATAAATTTATTTTATTTTACATAAATATTGTTAAGCAAGGGAAAGCAATAGAGAAATGTGTTTGCAGATATCTACATGGGAAAAGCTACAAGCACAAATGTGAACAAGACTTATCTTGATGTGCTCAAATTACAAACCCAAATAATAACACAAAAGATCCCAAAAGGCTTCCAAATATAACCAAGGAAAAATATTTCTCATTAGGGACTTTCAATAGTTGCAAACCTGTAATGCTGGCAGACGTTGGTAAGTCGGTTTGTTTTTCAAGGCTTTTTGAAAGAGATTTAGAGACCACTTTCTTTGGGACAAATCTGATCAGTCTTGGACTTTTCCTAGGCTTCTCAGTAAGAGGAGACTTTGCATCCTGATCAAAATGATTATAGTCATTCTTCTATATTTTCCTAGGCTGAAGATGTTTTACCTCAAATTGAAAAATCTTCATCTTTTCCTCCTGCACAGGAAGTTTGTTTGTTTTCCCCCTCATCCCTCACACGCAACTCAATCCCCAAAGCAAGGAGAAAAAGATACCCAAGAAAAGACAAAGTGCTCCGGAATATGTTCGCACGTCGAAAGTACCTTAAAAGCGGCAGGGGCTAAACACGCCGAACCGCTATGAATCAGAGGTTACAGGGACAGCGTGAGGCACGCTCCTCGTCACGCGGTTTTCTCCCCGACAAGGACCAGGGCCGCGCAGCCGGGATCCGCGCGGGGCCCGGCCTCTGCGCCGCAGCGGGGCCGCCTGGAAAGCAGCCCAGCACTGCTTAAAAGTAGGGGACGAAATTCAGGATATACAATAAGTGACCGTGATACGTCCTTCTCCTATGTTCAGCTGGCCACAGGAACAAAAAATAGAGATTACAGTCAAACAGAAGGAACGGGGTAATTGCGTTAATACATAAAGGAGCCGCCAAAGAGTCTGTAATTTAAGGGTTGACAATATGCTGATTATACTGCTCAGGAAAAAAAAAAAAAAGAGAGAGAAAAGAAACCATGATATATATCGAAACAGAGCTGTAACGCCACACCACTAATAGGACTGGAAAAAAATAAATAAATCTACGTGTACTATTTCCACATAGTTCAGGGAAGCCAACCGGTATTATTTTCCCAGGTCTCCTCTATGCCTTCTGAGGCTCCCCTGCAGGGACCCGAAGGCGATTTGATTAAGACAATAAGGACAACAACAACAGCAGCACGAGAGCGGCAGCCGCCCTTCGGCCCCCGCGCCCGCCGGGCCGGGCGCCGTCCCCGCCC